>NC_138779.1:162721176-162731176 GCF_965119305.1 Pelophylax lessonae
ACATTTTATATTATATATATGCATATATATATATGCATATATATATGCATATTTATATATATGCATATATATATATATATATATATATATATATGCATATATATATATATATATATGCATATATATATATATATATATATATATATATATGCATATATATATATATATATATATATGCATATATATATATATATATATATATATATATATATGCATATATATCTATATATCTATATATATGCAAATATATATATATATATATATATATATATATATACATATATATATATGTATATATGTATATATGTATATATATATATGTATATATGTACATATATATATATATACCTATATACACACACACATATATATATATATATATAAAATTATATTATTGATTCGATTATAATTCATGCGTTATATATATATATATATATACACACACACATATATATATATCTATATACACACATATATATATGTATATGTATATATATATATATATATATATACACACATATATATATATGTATATGTATATATATATATATATATATATATACACACATATATATATAATATATAACGCATGAATTATAATCTAATCAAGAATATAATTTTATTATATATATTATATATTAAATAATAAAATAATATTATTGATTCGATTATAATTCACTTGTTTGTGTTTCAAATTTATCACATCGGGGATGTCTACTAGAGTCTTCTTTTGGTCAGGTTTAAGTCAGTAATTACTAAGAATTGTAGGCCTATAATACATAACGCCAAATTTCCATGAAAAGAATTGTACCGCTTTTGGAACAGAATTCCTGACAGAATCATACCGCCAGGGAGGTTAAAAAGCCAGTTTTAGACCAGATTTGTCTAAAACTGGCCATTGGGGCTCCAATGGCCTGAAAAAACTTTTTTGGTCAAAATTACTCTGTTTTGGTCTCCAAGTGTCTAAAAATCGTTTTTTAGTCAAAATAACTGCATTTGGTCACCAAAGGTCAGAAATTTTTTTTTGTCAAAATGACTATATTTTTGACTTTTAGAGCCTTAAAAAGCCGGTTTTAGACAAGATTTTAGACATTTGGCTCCAATGGCCTGAAAAAAATGTTTTGGTCAAAAATACTCTATTTTGGTCTCCAAGTGTCTAAAAACCTTTTGTTAGTCAAAATAACGGCATTTGGTCACCAAAGGTCTGAAAAAAAAATTAGTCAAAATTACTGTATTTTTTGTCTTTTACAGCCCTAAAAAGCCGATTTTAGACAAGATTTGTTTAAAACCAGCAATTTGGGCTCCAATGGCCTGAAAAAAATGTTTTGGTCAAAATGACTCTATTTTGGTCTCCAAGTGTCTAAAGACCTTTTGTTAGTCAAAATAACGGCATTTGGTCACCAAAGGTCTGAAACACAATTTAGTCAAAATGACTGTATTTTTGTCTTTTAGAGCCTTAAAAAGCCAGTTTAAGACAAGATTTGTCTAAAACCGGCCATTTGGGCTCCAATGGCCTGAAAATTATTTTTTAGTTAAAATGACTCTATTTCGGTCTCCAAGTGTATAAAAAGCCTTTTTAAGTCAAAATAACTGCATTTGGTCACCAAAGGTCTGAAAAAAATTAAGTCCAAATGACTATATTTTTTTCTTTTAGAGCCTTAAAAAGCCGGTTTTAGACAAGATTTTAGACATTTGGCTCCAATAGCCTGAAAATTTTTTTGGGTCAAAATGACTCGATTTTGGTCTCCAAGTGTCTAAAAAGCCTTCCTTTTTTAGTCAAAATAACTGCATTTGGTCACCAAAGGTATGAAAAACAAATTTAGTCAAATTGACTGTATTTTTGTCTTTTAGAGCCTTAAAACGTGGGTTTTAGGCACGATTTTAGACATTTGGGCTCAAATGGCCTGAAAGATTTTTTTGGTCAAAATGACTCTATTTTGGTCTCCAAGTGTCTAAAAAGCCTTTTTTAGTCAAAATATCTGCATTTGGTCACCAAAGGTCTGATAAAAAAATTTGTCAAAATGACTGCATTTTTGTCTTTTAGAGCCTTAAAAAGCCGGTTTTAGACAAGATTTGTCTATAACTGGCCATTTGGGCTCCAATTGCCTGAAAAAAAAATTCGGTCAAAATGACTCTGTTTTGGTCTCCAAGTGTCTAAAAAGCCTTTTTTAGTCACAATAAATGCATTTGGTCACCAAAGATCTGAAAAAAACTAGTCAAAATTAATGTATTTTTGTCTTTTAGTGTCTTAACCGCCTTAGCGGTATCCCCGAGCGTGACTCGGGGTAGGAATTTTCTGCTATTAGCGGTATCCCCGAGTCACACTCGGGGTCAATGGGCAGAGCGTGCAGACAGCGCAGCGGAGCTTCTCTTACCTTATCCTGGCGATCCAGCGATGAGCTCTCATTGCTGTGACCACCAGCCGAGATCTCCGCCGCTCGTCTGTCGGTATGATGACTTCCTAGTTCCGTTCCCTGCAGCAGCAATGCTGCATGGGAGCGGTACTAGGGAGGGAAATTCAAAAAAAAAAAAAAAAAACGTTGCACAAAACACATAACACATTTTATATTATATATATGCATATATATATGCATATATATATGCATATATATATATATATATATGCATATATATATATATATATATATATGCATATATATCTATATATCTATATATATGCAAATATATATATATATATATATATATATATATATATATATATATACACATATATATATGTATATATGTATATATGTATATATATATATGTATATATGTACATATATATATATATACCTATATACACACACATATATATATATATATATATAAAATTATATTATTGATTCGATTATAATTCATGCGTTATATATATATATATATATATATATACACACACACATATATATATATCTATATACACACATATATATATGTATATGTATATATATATATATATATATATACACACATATATATATATGTATATGTGTATATATATATATATATATATACACACATATATATATAATATATAACGCATGAATTATAATCTAATCAATAATATAATTTTATTATATATATTATATATTAAATAATAAAATAATATTATTGATTCGATTATAATTCACTTGTTTGTGTTTCAAATTTATCACATCGGGGATGTCTACTAGAGTCTTCTTTTGGTCAGGTTTAAGTCAGTAATTACTAAGAATTGTAGGCCTATAATACATAACGCCAAATTTCCATGAAAAGAATTGTACCGCTTTTGGAACAGAATTCCTGACAGAATCATACCGCCAGGGAGGTTAAAAAGCCAGTTTTAGACCAGATTTGTCTAAAACTGGCCATTTGGGCTCCAATGGCCTGAAAAAACTTTTTTGGTCAAAATGACTCTATTTTGGTCTCCAAGTGTCTAAAAAGCCTTTTTTTGTCAAAATAACTGAATTTGGTCACCAAAGGTCTGAAAAATACTTTAGTCAAAATGACTGTATTTTTGTCTTTTAGAGCCTTAAAAAGGCGGTTTTAGACAAGATTTGTCTAAAACCGGCCATTTGGGCTCCAATGGCCTGAAATGAAATTTTCGGTCAAAATTACTCTGTTTTGGTCTCCAAGTGTCTAAAAATCGTTTTTTAGTCAAAATAACTGCATTTGGTCACCAAAGGTCAGAAAAATTTTTTTGTCAAAATGACTATATTTTTGTCTTTTAGAGCCTTAAAAAGCCGGTTTTAGACAAGATTTTAGACATTTGGCTCCAATGGCCTGAAAAAAATGTTTTGGTCAAAAATACTCTATTTTGGTCTCCAAGTGTCTAAAAACCTTTTGTTAGTCAAAATAACGGCATTTGGTCACCAAAGGTCTGAAAAAAAAATGAGTCAAAATTACTGTATTTTTTGTCTTTTACAGCCCTAAAAAGCCGATTTTAGACAAGATTTGTTTAAAACCAGCAATTTGGGCTCCAATGGCCTGAAAAAAATGTTTTGGTCAAAATGACTCTATTTTGGTCTCCAAGTGTCTAAAGACCTTTTGTTAGTCAAAATAATGGCATTTGGTCACCAAAGGTCTGAAACACAATTTAGTCAAAATGACTGTATTTTTGTCTTTTAGAGCCTTAAAAAGCCAGTTTAAGACAAGATTTGTCTAAAACCGGCCATTTGGGCTCCAATGGCCTGAAAATTATTTTTTAGTTAAAATGACTCTATTTCGGTCTCCAAGTGTATAAAAAGCCTTTTTAAGTCAAAATAACTGCATTTGGTCACCAAAGGTCTGAAAAAAATTAAGTCCAAATGACTATATTTTTTTCTTTTAGAGCCTTAAAAAGCCGGTTTTAGACAAGATTTTAGACATTTGGCTCCAATAGCCTGAAAATTTTTTTGGGTCAAAATGACTCGATTTTGGTCTCCAAGTGTCTAAAAAGCCTTCCTTTTTTAGTCAAAATAACTGCATTTGGTCACCAAAGGTATGAAAAACAAATTTAGTCAAATTGACTGCATTTTTGTCTTTTAGAGCCTTAAAACGTGGGTTTTAGGCACGATTTTAGACATTTGGGCTCAAATGGCCTGAAAGATTTTTTTGGTCAAAATGACTCTATTTTGGTCTCCAAGTGTCTAAAAAGCCTTTTTTAGTCAAAATATCTGCATTTGGTCACCAAAGGTCTGATAAAAAAATTTGTCAAAATTACTGCATTTTTGTCTTTTAGAGCCTTAAAAAGCCGGTTTTAGACAAGATTTGTCCATAACTGGCCATTTGGGCTCCAATTGCCTGAAAAAAAAATTCGGTCAAAATGACTCTGTTTTGGTCTCCAAGTGTCTAAAAAGCCTTTTTTAGTCACAATAAATGCATTTGGTCACCAAAGATCTGAAAAAAACTAGTCAAAATTAATGTATTTTTGTCTTTTAGTGTCTTAACCGCCTTAGCGGTATCCCCGAGCGTGACTCGGGGTAGGAATTTTCTGCTATTAGCGGTATCCCCGAGTCACACTCGGGGTCAATGGGCAGAGCGTGCAGACAGCGCAGCAGAGCTTCTCTTACCTTATCCTGGCGATCCAGCGATGAGCTCTCATTGCTGTGACCACCAGCCGAGATCTCCGCCGCTCGTCTGTCGGTATGATGACTTCCTAGTTCCGTTCCCTGCAGCAGCAATGCTGCATGGGAGCGGAACTAGGGAGGGAAATTCAAAAAAAAAAAAAAAAAAAACGTTGCACAAAACACATAACACATTTTATATTATATATATGCATATATATATATGCATATATATATGCATATTTATATATATGCATATATATATATATATATATATATATATATATATATGCATATATATATATATATGCATATATATATATATATATATATATATATGCATATATATCTATATATCTATATATATGCAAATATATATATATATATATATATACACACACACATATATATATATATCTATATACACACATATATATATGTATATGTATATATATATATATATATATATATATACACACATATATATATATGTATATGTATATATATATATATATATATACACACATATATATATAATATATAACGCATGAATTATAATCTAATCAATAATATAATTTTATTATATATATTATATATTAAATAATAAAATAATATTATTGATTCGATTATAATTCACTTGTTTGTGTTTCAAATTTATCACATCGGGGATGTCTACTAGAGTCTTCTTTTGGTCAGGTTTAAGTCAGTAATTACTAAGAATTGTAGGCCTATAATACATAACGCCAAATTTCCATGAAAAGAATTGTACCGCTTTTGGAACAGAATTCCTGACAGAATCATACCGCCAGGGAGGTTAAAAAGCCAGTTTTAGACCAGATTTGTCTAAAACTGGCCATTTGGGCTCCAATGGCCTGAAAAAACTTTTTTGGTCAAAATGACTCTATTTTGGTCTCCAAGTGTCTAAAAAGCCTTTTTTTGTCAAAATAACTGAATTTGGTCACCAAAGGTCTGAAAAATACTTTAGTCAAAATGACTATATTTTTGTCTTTTAGAGCCTTAAAAAGCCGGTTTTAGACAAGATTTTAGACATTTGGCTCCAATGGCCTGAAAAAAATGTTTTGGTCAAAAATACTCTATTTTGGTCTCCAAGTGTCTAAAAACCTTTTGTTAGTCAAAATAACGGCATTTGGTCACCAAAGGTCTGAAAAAAAAATTAGTCAAAATTACTGTATTTTTTGTCTTTTACAGCCCTAAAAAGCCGATTTTAGACAAGATTTGTTTAAAACCAGCAATTTGGGCTCCAATGGCCTGAAAAAAATGTTTTGGTCAAAATGACTCTATTTTGGTCTCCAAGTGTCTAAAGACCTTTTGTTAGTCAAAATAACGGCATTTGGTCACCAAAGGTCTGAAACACAATTTAGTCAAAATGACTGTATTTTTGTCTTTTAGAGCCTTAAAAAGCCAGTTTAAGACAAGATTTGTCTAAAACCGGCCATTTGGGCTCCAATGGCCTGAAAATTATTTTTTAGTTAAAATGACTCTATTTCGGTCTCCAAGTGTATAAAAAGCCTTTTTAAGTCAAAATAACTGCATTTGGTCACCAAAGGTCTGAAAAAAATTAAGTCCAAATGACTATATTTTTTTCTTTTAGAGCCTTAAAAAGCCGGTTTTAGACAAGATTTTAGACATTTGGCTCCAATAGCCTGAAAATTTTTTTGGGTCAAAATGACTCGATTTTGGTCTCCAAGTGTCTAAAAAGCCTTCCTTTTTTAGTCAAAATAACTGCATTTGGTCACCAAAGGTATGAAAAACAAATTTAGTCAAATTGACTGTATTTTTGTCTTTTAGAGCCTTAAAACGTGTGTTTTAGGCACGATTTTAGACATTTGGGCTCAAATGGCCTGAAAGATTTTTTTGGTCAAAATGACTCTATTTTGGTCTCCAAGTGTCTAAAAAGCCTTTTTTAGTCAAAATATCTGCATTTGGTCACCAAAGGTCTGATAAAAAAATTTGTCAAAATGACTGCATTTTTGTCTTTTAGAGCCTTAAAAAGCCGGTTTTAGACAAGATTTGTCCATAACTGGCCATTTGGGCTCCAATTGCCTGAAAAAAAAATTCGGTCAAAATGACTCTGTTTTGGTCTCCAAGTGTCTAAAAAGCCTTTTTTAGTCACAATAAATGCATTTGGTCACCAAAGATCTGAAAAAAACTAGTCAAAATTAATGTATTTTTGTCTTTTAGTGTCTTAACCGCCTTAGCGGTATCCCCGAGCGTGACTCGGGGTAGGAATTTTCTGCTATTAGCGGTATCCCCGAGTCACACTCGGGGTCAATGGGCAGAGCGTGCAGACAGCGCAGCAGAGCTTCTCTTACCTTATCCTGGCGATCCAGCGATGAGCTCTCATTGCTGTGACCACCAGCCGAGATCTCCGCCGCTCGTCTGTCGGTATGATGACTTCCTAGTTCCGTTCCCTGCAGCAGCAATGCTGCATGGGAGCGGAACTAGGGAGGGAAATTCAAAAAAAAAAAAACGTTGCACAAAACACATAACACATTTTATATTATATATATGCATATATATATATGCATATATATATGCATATTTATATATATGCATATATATATATATATATATATGCATATATATATATATATATATGCATATATATATATATATATATATATATATATATGCATATATATATATATATATATATATATATATATATATATATATATATATATATGCATATATATCTATATATATGCAAATATATATATATATATATATATATATATACATATATATATATGTATATATGTATATATGTATATATATATATGTATATATGTACATATATATATATACCTATATACACACACACATATATATATATACATATAAAATTATATTATTGATTCGATTATAATTCATGCGTTATATATATATATATATATATACACACACACATATATATATATCTATATACACACATATATATATGTATATGTATATATATATATATATATATATACACACATATATATATATGTATATGTATATATATATATATATATATATATATATACACACATATATATATAATATATAACGCATGAATTATAATCTAATCAAGAATATAATTTTATTATATATATTATATATTAAATAATAAAATAATATTATTGATTCGATTATAATTCACTTGTTTGTGTTTCAAATTTATCACATCGGGGATGTCTACTAGAGTCTTCTTTTGGTCAGGTTTAAGTCAGTAATTACTAAGAATTGTAGGCCTATAATACATAACGCCAAATTTCCATGAAAAGAATTGTACCGCTTTTGGAACAGAATTCCTGACAGAATCATACCGCCAGGGAGGTTAAAAAGCCAGTTTTAGACCAGATTTGTCTAAAACTGGCCATTTGGGCTCCAATGGCCTGAAAAAACTTTTTTGGTCAAAATGACTCTATTTTGGTCTCCAAGTGTCTAAAAAGCCTTTTTTTGTCAAAATAACTGAATTTGGTCACCAAAGGTCTGAAAAATACTTTAGTCAAAATGACTATATTTTTGTCTTTTAGAGCCTTAAAAAGCCGGTTTTAGACAAGATTTTAGACATTTGGCTCCAATGGCCTGAAAAAAATGTTTTGGTCAAAAATACTCTATTTTGGTCTCCAAGTGTCTAAAAACCTTTTGTTAGTCAAAATAACGGCATTTGGTCACCAAAGGTCTGAAAAAAAAATTAGTCAAAATTACTGTATTTTTTGTCTTTTACAGCCCTAAAAAGCCGATTTTAGACAAGATTTGTTTAAAACCAGCAATTTGGGCTCCAATGGCCTGAAAAAAATGTTTTGGTCAAAATGACTCTATTTTGGTCTCCAAGTGTCTAAAGACCTTTTGTTAGTCAAAATAACGGCATTTGGTCACCAAAGGTCTGAAACACAATTTAGTCAAAATGACTGTATTTTTGTCTTTTAGAGCCTTAAAAAGCCAGTTTAAGACAAGATTTGTCTAAAACCGGCCATTTGGGCTCCAATGGCCTGAAAATTATTTTTTAGTTAAAATGACTCTATTTCGGTCTCCAAGTGTATAAAAAGCCTTTTTAAGTCAAAATAACTGCATTTGGTCACCAAAGGTCTGAAAAAAATTAAGTCCAAATGACTATATTTTTTTCTTTTAGAGCCTTAAAAAGCCGGTTTTAGACAAGATTTTAGACATTTGGCTCCAATAGCCTGAAAATTTTTTTGGGTCAAAATGACTCGATTTTGGTCTCCAAGTGTCTAAAAAGCCTTCCTTTTTTAGTCAAAATAACTGCATTTGGTCACCAAAGGTATGAAAAACAAATTTAGTCAAATTGACTGTATTTTTGTCTTTTAGAGCCTTAAAACGTGGGTTTTAGGCACGATTTTAGACATTTGGGCTCAAATGGCCTGAAAGATTTTTTTGGTCAAAATGACTCTATTTTGGTCTCCAAGTGTCTAAAAAGCCTTTTTTAGTCAAAATATCTGCATTTGGTCACCAAAGGTCTGATAAAAAAAATTGTCAAAATGACTGCATTTTTGTCTTTTAGAGCCTTAAAAAGCCGGTTTTAGACAAGATTTGTCTATAACTGGCCATTTGGGCTCCAATTGCCTGAAAAAAAAATTCGGTCAAAATGACTCTGTTTTGGTCTCCAAGTGTCTAAAAAGCCTTTTTTAGTCACAATAAATGCATTTGGTCACCAAAGATCTGAAAAAAACTAGTCAAAATTAATGTATTTTTGTCTTTTAGTGTCTTAACCGCCTTAGCGGTATCCCCGAGCGTGACTCGGGGTAGGAATTTTCTGCTATTAGCGGTATCCCCGAGTCACACTCGGGGTCAATGGGCAGAGCGTGCAGACAGCGCAGCGGAGCTTCTCTTACCTTATCCTGGCGATCCAGCGATGAGCTCTCATTGCTGTGACCACCAGCCGAGATCTCCGCCGCTCGTCTGTCGGTATGATGACTTCCTAGTTCCGTTCCCTGCAGCAGCAATGC
>NC_138779.1:162738676-162773676 GCF_965119305.1 Pelophylax lessonae
GTCTGATAAAAAATTTTGTCAAAATGACTGCATTTTTGTCTTTTAGAGCCTTAAAAAGCCGGTTTTAGACAAGATTTGTCTATAACTGGCCATTTGGGCTCCAATTGCCTGAAAAAAAAATTCGGTCAAAATGACTCTGTTTTGGTCTCCAAGTGTCTAAAAAGCCTTTTTTAGTCACAATAAATGCATTTGGTCACCAAAGATCTGAAAAAAACTAGTCAAAATTAATGTATTTTTGTCTTTTAGTGTCTTAACCGCCTTAGCGGTATCCCCGAGCGTGACTCGGGGTAGGAATTTTCTGCTATTAGCGGTATCCCCGAGTCACACTCGGGGTCAATGGGCAGAGCGTGCAGACAGCGCAGCGGAGCTTCTCTTACCTTATCCTGGCGATCCAGCGATGAGCTCTCATTGCTGTGACCACCAGCCGAGATCTCCGCCGCTCGTCTGTCGGTATGATGACTTCCTAGTTCCGTTCCCTGCAGCAGCAATGCTGCATGGGAGCGGAACTAGGGAGGGAAATTCAAAAAAAAAAAAAAAAACGTTGCACAAAACACATAACACATTTTATATTATATATATGCATATATATATATTCATATATATATGCATATTTATATATATGCATATATATATATATATGCATATATATATATATATATATATATATGCATATATATATATATATATATATATATATATATATATATATATATATACATATATATATGTATATATGTATATATGTATATATATATGTATATATGTACATATATATATATACCTATATACACACACACATATATATATATATAAAATTATATTATTGATTCGATTATAATTCATGCGTTATATATATATATATATATATATATACACACACACATATATATATATCTATATACACACATATATATATATGTATATGTATATATATATATATATATATACACACATATATATATATGTATATGTATATATATATATATATATATACACACATATATATATAATATATAACGCATGAATTATAATCTAATCAAGAATATAATTTTATTATATATATTATATATTAAATAATAAAATAATATTATTGATTCGATTATAATTCACTTGTTTGTGTTTCAAATTTATCACATCGGGGATGTCTACTAGAGTCTTCTTTTGGTCAGGTTTAAGTCAGTAATTACTAAGAATTGTAGGCCTATAATACATAACGCCAAATTTCCATGAAAAGAATTGTACCGCTTTTGGAACAGAATTCCTGACAGAATCATACCGCCAGGGAGGTTAAAAAGCCAGTTTTAGACCAGATTTGTCTAAAACTGGCCATTTGGGCTCCAATGGCCTGAAAAAACTTTTTTGGTCAAAATGACTCTATTTTGGTCTCCAAGTGTCTAAAAAGCCTTTTTTTGTCAAAATAACTGAATTTGGTCACCAAAGGTCTGAAAAATACTTTAGTCAAAATGACTATATTTTTGTCTTTTAGAGCCTTAAAAAGCCGGTTTTAGACAAGATTTTAGACATTTGGCTCCAATGGCCTGAAAAAAATGTTTTGGTCAAAAATACTCTATTTTGGTCTCCAAGTGTCTAAAAACCTTTTGTTAGTCAAAATAACGGCATTTGGTCACCAAAGGTCTGAAAAAAAAATTAGTCAAAATTACTGTATTTTTTGTCTTTTACAGCCCTAAAAAGCCGATTTTAGACAAGATTTGTTTAAAACCAGCAATTTGGGCTCCAATGGCCTGAAAAAAATGTTTTGGTCAAAATGACTCTATTTTGGTCTCCAAGTGTCTAAAGACCTTTTGTTAGTCAAAATAACGGCATTTGGTCACCAAAGGTCTGAAACACAATTTAGTCAAAATGACTGTATTTTTGTCTTTTAGAGCCTTAAAAAGCCAGTTTAAGACAAGATTTGTCTAAAACCGGCCATTTGGGCTCCAATGGCCTGAAAATTATTTTTTAGTTAAAATGACTCTATTTCGGTCTCCAAGTGTATAAAAAGCCTTTTTAAGTCAAAATAACTGCATTTGGTCACCAAAGGTCTGAAAAAAATTAAGTCCAAATGACTATATTTTTTTCTTTTAGAGCCTTAAAAAGCCGGTTTTAGACAAGATTTTAGACATTTGGCTCCAATAGCCTGAAAATTTTTTTGGGTCAAAATGACTCGATTTTGGTCTCCAAGTGTCTAAAAAGCCTTCCTTTTTTAGTCAAAATAACTGCATTTGGTCACCAAAGGTATGAAAAACAAATTTAGTCAAATTGACTGTATTTTTGTCTTTTAGAGCCTTAAAACGTGGGTTTTAGGCACGATTTTAGACATTTGGGCTCAAATGGCCTGAAAGATTTTTTTGGTCAAAATGACTCTATTTTGGTCTCCAAGTGTCTAAAAAGCCTTTTTTAGTCAAAATATCTGCATTTGGTCACCAAAGGTCTGATAAAAAATTTTGTCAAAATGACTGCATTTTTGTCTTTTAGAGCCTTAAAAAGCCGGTTTTAGACAAGATTTGTCTATAACTGGCCATTTGGGCTCCAATTGCCTGAAAAAAAAATTCGGTCAAAATGACTCTGTTTTGGTCTCCAAGTGTCTAAAAAGCCTTTTTTAGTCACAATAAATGCATTTGGTCACCAAAGATCTGAAAAAAACTAGTCAAAATTAATGTATTTTTGTCTTTTAGTGTCTTAACCGCCTTAGCGGTATCCCCGAGCGTGACTCGGGGTAGGAATTTTCTGCTATTAGCGGTATCCCCGAGTCACACTCGGGGTCAATGGGCAGAGCGTGCAGACAGCGCAGCGGAGCTTCTCTTACCTTATCCTGGCGATCCAGCGATGAGCTCTCATTGCTGTGACCACCAGCCGAGATCTCCGCCGCTCGTCTGTCGGTATGATGACTTCCTAGTTCCGTTCCCTGCAGCAGCAATGCTGCATGGGAGCGGAACTAGGGAGGGAAATTCAAAAAAAAAAAAAAAAAACGTTGCACAAAACACATAACACATTTTATATTATATATTGCATATATATATATGCATATATATATGCATATTTATATATATGCATATATATATATATATATGCATATATATATATATATATATATATATGCATATATATATATATATATATATATATATATATATATATATATATATATATACATATATATATGTATATATGTATATATGTATATATGTATATATATATGTATATATGTACATATATATATATACCTATATACACACACACATATATATATATATATAAAATTATATTATTGATTCGATTATAATTCATGCGTTATATATATATATATATATATATATACACACACACATATATATATATCTATATACACACATATATATATGTATATGTATATATATATATATATATATATACACACATATATATATATGTATATGTATATATATATATATATATATACACACATATATATATAATATATAACGCATGAATTATAATCTAATCAAGAATATAATTTTATTATATATATTATATATTAAATAATAAAATAATATTATTGATTCGATTATAATTCACTTGTTTGTGTTTCAAATTTATCACATCGGGGATGTCTACTAGAGTCTTCTTTTGGTCAGGTTTAAGTCAGTAATTACTAAGAATTGTAGGCCTATAATACATAACGCCAAATTTCCATGAAAAGAATTGTACCGCTTTTGGAACAGAATTCCTGACAGAATCATACCGCCAGGGAGGTTAAAAAGCCAGTTTTAGACCAGATTTGTCTAAACTGGCCATTTGGGCTCCAATGGCCTGAAAAAACTTTTTTGGTCAAAATGACTCTATTTTGGTCTCCAAGTGTCTAAAAAGCCTTTTTTTGTCAAAATAACTGAATTTGGTCACCAAAGGTCTGAAAAATACTTTAGTCAAAATGACTATATTTTTGTCTTTTAGAGCCTTAAAAAGCCGGTTTTAGACAAGATTTTAGACATTTGGCTCCAATGGCCTGAAAAAAATGTTTTGGTCAAAAATACTCTATTTTGGTCTCCAAGTGTCTAAAAACCTTTTGTTAGTCAAAATAACGGCATTTGGTCACCAAAGGTCTGAAAAAAAAATTAGTCAAAATTACTGTATTTTTTGTCTTTTACAGCCCTAAAAAGCCGATTTTAGACAAGATTTGTTTAAAACCAGCAATTTGGGCTCCAATGGCCTGAAAAAAATGTTTTGGTCAAAATGACTCTATTTTGGTCTCCAAGTGTCTAAAGACCTTTTGTTAGTCAAAATAACGGCATTTGGTCACCAAAGGTCTGAAACACAATTTAGTCAAAATGACTGTATTTTTGTCTTTTAGAGCCTTAAAAAGCCAGTTTAAGACAAGATTTGTCTAAAACCGGCCATTTGGGCTCCAATGGCCTGAAAATTATTTTTTAGTTAAAATGACTCTATTTCGGTCTCCAAGTGTATAAAAAGCCTTTTTAAGTCAAAATAACTGCATTTGGTCACCAAAGGTCTGAAAAAAATTAAGTCCAAATGACTATATTTTTTTCTTTTAGAGCCTTAAAAAGCCGGTTTTAGACAAGATTTTAGACATTTGGCTCCAATAGCCTGAAAATTTTTTTGGGTCAAAATGACTCGATTTTGGTCTCCAAGTGTCTAAAAAGCCTTCCTTTTTTAGTCAAAATAACTGCATTTGGTCACCAAAGGTATGAAAAACAAATTTAGTCAAATTGACTGTATTTTTGTCTTTTAGAGCCTTAAAACGTGGGTTTTAGGCACGATTTTAGACATTTGGGCTCAAATGGCCTGAAAGATTTTTTTGGTCAAAATGACTCTATTTTGGTCTCCAAGTGTCTAAAAAGCCTTTTTTAGTCAAAATATCTGCATTTGGTCACCAAAGGTCTGATAAAAAATTTTGTCAAAATGACTGCATTTTTGTCTTTTAGAGCCTTAAAAAGCCGGTTTTAGACAAGATTTGTCTATAACTGGCCATTTGGGCTCCAATTGCCTGAAAAAAAAATTCGGTCAAAATGACTCTGTTTTGGTCTCCAAGTGTCTAAAAAGCCTTTTTTAGTCACAATAAATGCATTTGGTCACCAAAGATCTGAAAAAAACTAGTCAAAATTAATGTATTTTTGTCTTTTAGTGTCTTAACCGCCTTAGCGGTATCCCCGAGCGTGACTCGGGGTAGGAATTTTCTGCTATTAGCGGTATCCCCGAGTCACACTCGGGGTCAATGGGCAGAGCGTGCAGACAGCGCAGCGGAGCTTCTCTTACCTTATCCTGGCGATCCAGCGATGAGCTCTCATTGCTGTGACCACCAGCCGAGATCTCCGCCGCTCGTCTGTCGGTATGATGACTTCCTAGTTCCGTTCCCTGCAGCAGCAATGCTGCATGGGAGCGGAACTAGGGAGGGAAATTCAAAAAAAAAAAAAAAAACGTTGCACAAAACACATAACACATTTTATATTATATATATGCATATATATATATGCATATATATATGCATATTTATATATATGCATATATATATATATATGCATATATATATATATATATATATATGCATATATATATATATATATATATAATATATATATATATATATATATATACATATATATATGTATATATGTATATATGTATATATATATGTATATATGTACATATATATATATATACCTATATACACACACACATATATATATATATAAAATTATATTATTGATTCGATTATAATTCATGCGTTATATATATATATATATATATATATATACACACACACATATATATATATCTATATACACACATATATATATGTATATGTATATATATATATATATATATATATACACACATATATATATATGTATATGTATATATATATATATATATATATATATACACACATATATATATAATATATAACGCATGAATTATAATCTAATCAATAATATAATTTTATTATATATATTATATATTAAATAATAAAATAATATTATTGATTCGATTATAATTCACTTGTTTGTGTTTCAAATTTATCACATCGGGGATGTCTACTAGAGTCTTCTTTTGGTCAGGTTTAAGTCAGTAATTACTAAGAATTGTAGGCCTATAATACATAACGCCAAATTTCCATGAAAAGAATTGTACCGCTTTTGGAACAGAATTCCTGACAGAATCATACCGCCAGGGAGGTTAAAAAGCCAGTTTTAGACCAGATTTGTCTAAAACTGGCCATTTGGGCTCCAATGGCCTGAAAAAACTTTTTTGGTCAAAATGACTCTATTTTGGTCTCCAAGTGTCTAAAAAGCCTTTTTTTGTCAAAATAACTGAATTTGGTCACCAAAGGTCTGAAAAATACTTTAGTCAAAATGACTATATTTTTGTCTTTTAGAGCCTTAAAAAGCCGGTTTTAGACAAGATTTTAGACATTTGGCTCCAATGGCCTGAAAAAAATGTTTTGGTCAAAAATACTCTATTTTGGTCTCCAAGTGTCTAAAAACCTTTTGTTAGTCAAAATAACGGCATTTGGTCACCAAAGGTCTGAAAAAAAAATTAGTCAAAATTACTGTATTTTTTGTCTTTTACAGCCCTAAAAAGCCGATTTTAGACAAGATTTGTTTAAAACCAGCAATTTGGGCTCCAATGGCCTGAAAAAAATGTTTTGGTCAAAATGACTCTATTTTGGTCTCCAAGTGTCTAAAGACCTTTTGTTAGTCAAAATAACGGCATTTGGTCACCAAAGGTCTGAAACACAATTTAGTCAAAATGACTGTATTTTTGTCTTTTAGAGCCTTAAAAAGCCAGTTTAAGACAAGATTTGTCTAAAACCGGCCATTTGGGCTCCAATGGCCTGAAAATTATTTTTTAGTTAAAATGACTCTATTTCGGTCTCCAAGTGTATAAAAAGCCTTTTTAAGTCAAAATAACTGCATTTGGTCACCAAAGGTCTGAAAAAAATTAAGTCCAAATGACTATATTTTTTTCTTTTAGAGCCTTAAAAAGCCGGTTTTAGACAAGATTTTAGACATTTGGCTCCAATAGCCTGAAAATTTTTTTGGGTCAAAATGACTCGATTTTGGTCTCCAAGTGTCTAAAAAGCCTTCCTTTTTTAGTCAAAATAACTGCATTTGGTCACCAAAGGTATGAAAAACAAATTTAGTCAAATTGACTGTATTTTTGTCTTTTAGAGCCTTAAAACGTGGGTTTTAGGCACGATTTTAGACATTTGGGCTCAAATGGCCTGAAAGATTTTTTTGGTCAAAATGACTCTATTTTGGTCTCCAAGTGTCTAAAAAGCCTTTTTTAGTCAAAATATCTGCATTTGGTCACCAAAGGTCTGATAAAAAATTTTGTCAAAATGACTGCATTTTTGTCTTTTAGAGCCTTAAAAAGCCGGTTTTAGACAAGATTTGTCTATAACTGGCCATTTGGGCTCCAATTGCCTGAAAAAAAAATTCGGTCAAAATGACTCTGTTTTGGTCTCCAAGTGTCTAAAAAGCCTTTTTTAGTCACAATAAATGCATTTGGTCACCAAAGATTTGAAAAAAACTAGTCAAAATTAATGTATTTTTGTCTTTTAGTGTCTTAACCGCCTTAGCGGTATCCCCGAGCGTGACTCGGGGTAGGAATTTTCTGCTATTAGCGGTATCCCCGAGTCACACTCGGGGTCAATGGGCAGAGCGTGCAGACAGCGCAGCGGAGCTTCTCTTACCTTATCCTGGCGATCCAGCGATGAGCTCTCATTGCTGTGACCACCAGCCGAGATCTCCGCCGCTCGTCTGTCGGTATGATGACTTCCTAGTTCCGTTCCCTGCAGCAGCAATGCTGCATGGGAGCGGAACTAGGGAGGGAAATTCAAAAAAAAAAAAAAAAACGTTGCACAAAACACATAACACATTTTATATTATATATATGCATATATATATATGCATATATATATGCATATTTATATATATGCATATATATATATATATATGCATATATATATATATATATATATATATGCATATATATATATATATATATATATATATATATATATACATATATATATGTATATATGTATATATGTATATATATATGTATATATGTACATATATATATATACCTATATACACACACACATATATATATATATAAAATTATATTATTGATTCGATTATAATTCATGCGTTATATATATATATATATATATATATACACACACACATATATATATATCTATATACACACATATATATATGTATATGTATATATATATATATATATATATACACACATATATATATATGTATATGTATATATATATATATATATATATATATACACACATATATATATAATATATAACGCATGAATTATAATCTAATCAATAATATAATTTTATTATATATATTATATATTAAATAATAAAATAATATTATTGATTCGATTATAATTCACTTGTTTGTGTTTCAAATTTATCACATCGGGGATGTCTACTAGAGTCTTCTTTTGGTCAGGTTTAAGTCAGTAATTACTAAGAATTGTAGGCCTATAATACATAACGCCAAATTTCCATGAAAAGAATTGTACCGCTTTTGGAACAGAATTCCTGACAGAATCATACCGCCAGGGAGGTTAAAAAGCCAGTTTTAGACCAGATTTGTCTAAAACTGGCCATTTGGGCTCCAATGGCCTGAAAAAACTTTTTTGGTCAAAATGACTCTATTTTGGTCTCCAAGTGTCTAAAAAGCCTTTTTTTGTCAAAATAACTGAATTTGGTCACCAAAGGTCTGAAAAATACTTTAGTCAAAATGACTATATTTTTGTCTTTTAGAGCCTTAAAAAGCCGGTTTTAGACAAGATTTTAGACATTTGGCTCCAATGGCCTGAAAAAAATGTTTTGGTCAAAAATACTCTATTTTGGTCTCCAAGTGTCTAAAAACCTTTTGTTAGTCAAAATAACGGCATTTGGTCACCAAAGGTCTGAAAAAAAAATTAGTCAAAATTACTGTATTTTTTGTCTTTTACAGCCCTAAAAAGCCGATTTTAGACAAGATTTGTTTAAAACCAGCAATTTGGGCTCCAATGGCCTGAAAAAAATGTTTTGGTCAAAATGACTCTATTTTGGTCTCCAAGTGTCTAAAGACCTTTTGTTAGTCAAAATAACGGCATTTGGTCACCAAAGGTCTGAAACACAATTTAGTCAAAATGACTGTATTTTTGTCTTTTAGAGCCTTAAAAAGCCAGTTTAAGACAAGATTTGTCTAAAACCGGCCATTTGGGCTCCAATGGCCTGAAAATTATTTTTTAGTTAAAATGACTCTATTTCGGTCTCCAAGTGTATAAAAAGCCTTTTTAAGTCAAAATAACTGCATTTGGTCACCAAAGGTCTGAAAAAAATTAAGTCCAAATGACTATATTTTTTTCTTTTAGAGCCTTAAAAAGCCGGTTTTAGACAAGATTTTAGACATTTGGCTCCAATAGCCTGAAAATTTTTTTGGGTCAAAATGACTCGATTTTGGTCTCCAAGTGTCTAAAAAGCCTTCCTTTTTTAGTCAAAATAACTGCATTTGGTCACCAAAGGTATGAAAAACAAATTTAGTCAAATTGACTGTATTTTTGTCTTTTAGAGCCTTAAAACGTGGGTTTTAGGCACGATTTTAGACATTTGGGCTCAAATGGCCTGAAAGATTTTTTTGGTCAAAATGACTCTATTTTGGTCTCCAAGTGTCTAAAAAGCCTTTTTTAGTCAAAATATCTGCATTTGGTCACCAAAGGTCTGATAAAAAAATTTGTCAAAATGACTGCATTTTTGTCTTTTAGAGCCTTAAAAAGCCGGTTTTAGACAAGATTTGTCCATAACTGGCCATTTGGGCTCCAATTGCCTGAAAAAAAAATTCGGTCAAAATGACTCTGTTTTGGTCTCCAATAGTGTTGAGCGAACACGGACTGTATTATTCGTGTTCGTACCGAATAATTGGATTTTTTGTACCCGAACACGGACACGGACACTTTACTGTATGTTCGGGTAAAAATCCGTGTTCGGTCGTTTTATTTCCGGGTTTTGCATGCTTTGGCGCTCTTTTCATGGCGGGCTTTCAACAGCCAATCAACAATCGTTTAACTGGTGTGCCTTAAGCCATCCCAGCCATGCCTGCAAATGTCTCAGTAGCTGTGATTGGCCGTCTGAAGCATGTGACCAAGTCTTTATAAGTTCGAGGCAGCCGCAGCGGCGTCATTATGCTGCTTAGATTCAGGGACAGAGAGCACACATCAACGTGCTGGCTGCTGATTAGGGAAAGATAGGCAGGAAAAAACCATTTGTGTCCGGATAGAATTGAGGGACAGGTCGGAGTGTTTAGGCAGGGCGAGTTGTAGGCATTTTAGGGATAGAGTCTGCTGAATTATATAGGGTCAGTGTCTTCTACAAACTACAATCGATATTGCTGTGTGGGGGGTGGGGTGAATCTGCACTCAATCCTGATCTACGATCTCTTCTCAATCCTGTTAGGGACAGAGTCTGCTGAATTTTAGGGAAACTGTGTTCTACATCTACAATCGATATTGCTGTGTGGGGGGTGGGGTGAATCTGCACTCAATCCTGATCTACGATCTCTTCTCAATCCTGTTAGGGACAGAGTCTGCTGAATTTTAGGGAAACTGTGTTCTACAAACTACAATCGATATTGCTGTGTGGGGGGTGGGGTGAATCTGCACTCAATCCTGATCTACGATCTCTTCTCAATCCTGTTAGGGACAGAGTCTGCTGAATTTTAGGGAAACTGTGTTCTACAAACTACAATCGATATTGCTGTGTGGTGTGGGATTGGAGATAGGCAGGTGTCAGTGATCCACATCCATTTTTCTGTGTGTGAGCTGCAGTGAACACAATCTTTTTGGGCTGCAGTGAACACAATCTTTTTGGGCTGCAGTGAACACAATCTTTTTGGGCTGCAGTGAACACAATCTTTTTGGGCTGCAGTGAACACAATCTTTTTGGGCTGCAGTGAACACAATCTTTTTGGGGTGCAGTGAACAAAATCTTTTTGGGGTGCAGTGAACACAATCCTTTTTGGTGTGCAGTGAACACAATCTTTGTGGGGTGCAGTGAACAAAATCCTTTGTGGGGTGCAGTGAACACAATCTTTTTGGGGTGCAGTGAACAAAATCCTTTTTGGGGTGCAGTGAACAACATCCTTTTTGGGGTGCAGTGAACACAATCTTTTTGGGGTGCAGTGAACAAAATCCTTTGTGGGGTGCAGTGAACACAATCTTTTTGGGGTGCAGTGAACACAATCTTTTTGGGGTGGAGTGAACAACATCCTTTTTGGGGTGCAGTGAACAAAATCCTTTTTGGGGTGCAGTGAACAAAATCATTTTTGGGGTGCAGTGAACACAATCTTTTTGGGGTGCAGTGAACACAATCTTTGTGGGGTGCAGTGAACACAATCTTTTTGGGGTGGAGTGAACAACATCCTTTTTGGGGTGCAGTGAACAACATCCTTTTTGGGGTGCAGTGAACACAATCTTTTTGGGGTGCAGTGAACACAATCTTTGTGGGGTACAGTGAACAGAATCTTTGTGGGGTGCAGTGAACAAAATCTTTGGGGGGTACAGTGAACACAATCTTTGTGAGGTGCAGTGAACACAATCTTTGTGGGGTGCAGTGAACACAATCATTGTGGGGTGCAGTGAACTCAATCTTTGTGGGGTACAGTGAACACAATCTCATACTGAAGGTTTGAGGGTGCTGCCTGTTCCATACTCCCCCTACTCCTCATCTAGCCTTTTAGGGGTACAAACAATAGTAATTGGGGCCTAGTGTGGTTGTGTACGTGTGATATACATACACTTTTTTGGGATCATATTTTCTATTCCGCTATTTAATCAAAAACCTTTGGGGATCAGTTAAATTGGGGGATAGTCTGTGTTGGTACGTGTGAGAGAGATCCACCTTTCCAAGTTGTTGGGGTTCATCTCATACTTCTGAAGGTTTGAGGGTGCTGCCTGTTCCATACTCCCCCCTACTCCTAGCCTTTTAGGGGTACAAACAATAGTAATTGGGGCCTAGTGTGGTTGTGTACGTGTGATATACATACACTTTTTTGGGATCATATTTTCTATTCCGCTATTTAATCAAAAACCTCTGGGGATCAGTTAAATTGGGGGATAGTCTGTGTTGGTACGTGTGAGAGAGATCCACCTTTCCAAGTTGTTGGGGTTCATCTCATACTTCTGAAGGTTTGAGGGTGCTGCCTGTTCCATACTCCCCCTACTCCTAGCCTTTTAGGGGTACAAACAATAGTAATTGGGGCCTAGTGTGGTTGTGTACGTGTGATATACATACACTTTTTTGGGATCATATTTTCTATTCCGCTATTTAATCAAAAACCTCTGGGGATCAGTTAAATTGGGGGATAGTCTGTGTTGGTACGTGTGAGAGAGATCCACCTTTCCAAGTTGTTGGGGTTCATCTCATACTTCTGAAGGTTTGAGGGTGCTGCCTGTTCCATACTCCCCCTACTCCTAGCCTTTTAGGGGTACAAACAATAGTAATTGGGGCCTAGTGTGGTTGTGTACGTGTGATATACATACACTTTTTTGGGATCATATTTTCTATTCCGCTATTTAATCAAAAACCTCTGGGGATCAGTTAAATTGGGGGATAGTCTGTGTTGGTACGTGTGAGAGAGATCCACCTTTCCAAGTTGTTGGGGTTCATCTCATACTTCTGAAGGTTTGAGGGTGCTGCCTGTTCCATACTCCCCCTACTCCTAGCCTTTTAGGGGTACAAACAATAGTAATTGGGGCCTAGTGTGGTTGTGTACGTGTGATATACATACACTTTTTTGGGATCATATTTTCTATTCCGCTATTTAATCAAAAACCTTTGGGGATCAGTTAAATTGGGGGATAGTCTGTGTTGGTACGTGTGAGAGAGATCCACCTTTCCAAGTTGTTGGGGTTCATCTCATACTTCTGAAGGTTTGAGGGTGCTGCCTGTTCCATACTCCCCCTACTCCTAGCCTTTTAGGGGTACAAACAATAGTAATTGGGGCCTAGTGTGGTTGTGTACGTGTGATATACATACACTTTTTTGGGATCATATTTTCTATTCCGCTATTTAATCAAAAACCTCTGGGGATCAGTTAAATTGGGGGATAGTCTGTGTTGGTACGTGTGAGAGAGATCCACCTTTCCAAGTTGTTGGGGTTCATCTCATACTTCTGAAGGTTTGAGGGTGCTGCCTGTTCCATACTCCCCCTACTCCTAGCCTTTTAGGGGTACAAACAATAGTAATTGGGGCCTAGTGTGGTTGTGTACGTGTGATATACATACACTTTTTTGGGATCATATTTTCTATTCCGCTATTTAATCAAAAACCTTTGGGGATCAGTTAAATTGGGGGATAGTCTGTGTTGGTACGTGTGAGAGAGATCCACCTTTCCAAGTTGTTGGGGTTCATCTCATACTTCTGAAGGTTTGAGGGTGCTGCCTGTTCCATACTCCCCCTACTCCTAGCCTTTTAGGGGTACAAACAATAGTAATTGGGGCCTAGTGTGGTTGTGTACGTGTGATATACATACACTTTTTTGGGATCATATTTTCTATTCCGCTATTTAATCAAAAACCTTTGGGGATCAGTTAAATTGGGGGATAGTCTGTGTTGGTACGTGTGAGAGAGATCCACCTTTCCAAGTTGTTGGGGTTCATCTCATACTTCTGAAGGTTTGAGGGTGCTGCCTGTTCCATACTCCCCCCTACTCCTAGCCTTTTAGGGGTACAAACAATAGTAATTGGGGCCTAGTGTGGTTGTGTACGTGTGATATACATACACTTTTTTGGGATCATATTTTCTATTCCGCTATTTAATCAAAAACCTCTGGGGATCAGTTAAATTGGGGGATAGTCTGTGTTGGTACGTGTGAGAGAGATCCACCTTTCCAAGTTGTTGGGGTTCATCTCATACTTCTGAAGGTTTGAGGGTGCTGCCTGTTCCATACTCCCCCTACTCCTAGCCTTTTAGGGGTACAAACAATAGTAATTGGGGCCTAGTGTGGTTGTGTACGTGTGATATACATACACTTTTTTGGGATCATATTTTCTATTCCGCTATTTAATCAAAAACCTCTGGGGATCAGTTAAATTGGGGGATAGTCTGTGTTGGTACGTGTGAGAGAGATCCACCTTTCCAAGTTGTTGGGGTTCATCTCATACTTCTGAAGGTTTGAGGGTGCTGCCTGTTCCATACTCCCCCTACTCCTAGCCTTTTAGGGGTACAAACAATAGTAATTGGGGCCTAGTGTGGTTGTGTACGTGTGATATACATACACTTTTTTGGGATCATATTTTCTATTCCGCTATTTAATCAAAAACCTCTGGGGATCAGTTAAATTGGGGGATAGTCTGTGTTGGTACGTGTGAGAGAGATCCACCTTTCCAAGTTGTTGGGGTTCATCTCATACTTCTGAAGGTTTGAGGGTGCTGCCTGTTCCATACTCCCCCTACTCCTAGCCTTTTAGGGGTACAAACAATAGTAATTGGGGCCTAGTGTGGTTGTGTACGTGTGATATACATACACTTTTTTGGGATCATATTTTCTATTCCGCTATTTAATCAAAAACCTTTGGGGATCAGTTAAATTGGGGGATAGTCTGTGTTGGTACGTGTGAGAGAGATCCACCTTTCCAAGTTGTTGGGGTTCATCTCATACTTCTGAAGGTTTGAGGGTGCTGCCTGTTCCATACTCCCCCTACTCCTAGCCTTTTAGGGGTACAAACAATAGTAATTGGGGCCTAGTGTGCTTCTGTACGTGTGAGATACATACACATTTTTTGATCATATTTCCTATTCCGCTATTCAATAAAAACCTTTGGGGATCAATTAAATTGCGGGATAGTCTGTGTCGGTACGTGTGAGATCCACCTTTCCAAGTTTTTGGGGTTCATCTCATACTTCTGAAGCTTTGAGGGTGCTGCCTGTTCCATACTCCTCCTCCTCCTCATCCATCCTTTTAGGTGTACAAACAATAGTAATTGGGGCCTAGTGTGCTTCTGTACGTGTGAGATACATACACATTTTTTGATCATATTTCCTATTCCGCTATTCAATAAAAACCTTTGGGGATCAATTAAATTGCGGAATAGTCTGTTTCGGTACGTGTGAGATCCACCTTTCCAAGTTTTTGGGGTTCATCTCATACTTCTGAAGCTTTGAGGGTGCTGCCTGTTCCATACTCCTCCTCCTCCTCATCCATCCTTTTAGGTGTACAAACAATAGTAATTGGGGCCTAGTGTGTTTCTGTACGTGTGAGATACATACACTTTTTTTGATCATATTTCCTATTCCGCTATTCAATAAAAACCTTTGGGGATCAATTGAATTGCGGGATAGTCTGTGTCGGTACGTGTGAGAGAGATCCACCTTTCCAAGTTGTTGGGGTTCATCTCATACTTCTGAAGGTTTGAGGGTGCTGCCTGTTCCATACCCCCCCTACTCCTCATCTAGCCTTTTAGGGGTACAAACAATAGTAATTGGGGCCTAGTGTGGTTGTGTACGTGCGAGATACATACACTTTTTTTGATCATATTTCCTATTCCGCTATTCAATAAAAACCTTTGAGGATCAATTGAATTGCGGGATAGTCTGTGTCGGTACGTGTGAGAGAGATCCACCTTTCCAAGTTGTTGGGGTTCATCTCATACTTCTGAAGGTTTGAGGGTGCTGCCTGTTCCATACTCCCCCTACTCCTCATCTAGCCTTTTAGGGGTACAAACAATAGTAATTGGGGCCTAGTGTGGTTGTGTACGTGTGATATACATACACTTTTTTTGGATCATATTTTCTATTCCGCTATTCAATAAAAACCTTTCTAGGGCAAGATCTTAAATTACAGAAATATGAGGAGACCGTCAAATAAGGGCCGTGGCCTGGGTCGTGGTGCTGCTGGTAGAGCTCCTGTTGCAAGGAGAGGACATGGTCGATCTGTGCCAGCTACACGCACAAGTGAAACACCTTCCTCAAGTGTGAGTAGGCGACAGAACCTGCATCAGTATTTGGTAGGGCATCAAACGCCCCTAGAAGTGATGAGGCCAGAACAAGTTGAGGCGATAGTAGATTGGTTTGCTGCTGACAGTGCCTCCAGTTCCTTCACATTGTCTCCCACCCAGTCTACTGCAGAAAGGTCAGAGTTGGCACCTGCAGCCAATGTCCAACCGTCTTTCACCTCACCCCCTTGCAAATCAGGCCAGCAGTCTGAGCCCCAAGCCATACAGCAGTCTCTTATTCTTTTTGAGGACTCTGTCAGCAGGGTTTCCCAGGGCCATCCACCTAGCCCTGCCCCAGAAGTGGAAGAGATTGAGTGCAGCGATGCCCAACCACTTATTCCTCAAGATGAGTACATGCAAGGATCATCGCAGCACGTCTCCGATGATGACGAAACGCAGGTGCCAACTGCTGCGGCGTTCAGCATTGTGGAGACCGACAAGGAGGGCAGGGGTGAAGACTGGGTGGAAGATGATGTGGAGGACGATGAGGTCCTCGACCCCACATGGAATGAACGTCATGCAGGTGAACTGAGTAGTTTGGAGGAAGAGGCGGTGGTCGCACAGAGCCACCAGCACAGCAGAAGAGGGAGCAGGGTGCAGAAGCGGAGCGGCCGTGCCCTAGACACTACGCCCGCTACTGCCCAACGCAGCAAGGGAACGAGCGCACCAAAGTCAGCTCAAAGGAGTTCTCTAGCGTGGAAGTTCTTTAGAAAATGTGCTGATGACAGGACACGAGTGGTTTGCACCCTGTGCAATCAGAGCTTGAAGCGAGGCATGAACCTTCTCAACCTGAGCACAACCTGCATGATCAGGCATCTAAGTGCAAAGCACGAGCTGCAGTGGAGTACACACCTTCAAAACCAAGAAACGTCTCTGGCTCATCCTGCTTCCTCTTCTGCTGCAGTCTCGGCCGCTCCAGCCACATCTGTAGTGATACCGGCACCTGCCACCCCGCAAACAGACGATCTGTCAGCAACACCACCACCTGGGTCACCAACAACCATCTCCACAATGTCCCGTGGAAGCGTTCAGCTTTCCATCTCCCAAACACTTGAGAGGAAGAGGAAGTACCCCCCTACCCACCCGCGATCCCTGGCCCTGAATGCCAGCATTTCAAAATTATTGGCCTTTGAAATGCTGTCATTCCGTCTGGTGGAGACGCACAGTTTTAAAAACCTTATGTCGGTGGCTGTCCCACAGTACGTCGTGCCCAGCCGCCACTACTTTTCCAGGCAAGCCATCCCTTCCCTGCACAACCAAGTGGGGGAAAAAATCAGGTGTGCACTGCGCAACGCCATCTGTGCCAAGGTCCACCTAACTACGGATACGTGGACCAGTAAGCACGGTCAGGGGCGTTATATCTCCCTAACGGCACACTGGGTAAATGCAGTGGCGGATGGGCCTGAGGCGGATAGCAATTTGGCGCATGTCCTTCCACCACCGAGGATTGCAGGGCGCTTCAGTTTGCCTCCTGTTCCTAACTCCTCCTACTCCGCTTCCTCATCCTCTACCGCCTCCTCATCCGGACAGCGTAACACCTTCACCACCAACTTCAGCACGGCCAGGGGTAAACGACAGCAGGCAGTTTTACAACTTGCCTGTTTGGGGGACAAACCACACACCGCGCAGGAGTTGTGGAGGAGCATGGAACAGCAGACAAATGAGTGGTTGCTGCCAGCGAGCCTCAAGCCCGGCCTGGTGGTGTGCGATAACGGGAGAAATCTCATAGCAGCTCTGGGCCTAGCCGGTTTGACGCACATCCCTTGCCTGGCGCATGTGCTGAATTTGGTGGTGCAGAGGTTCCTTAAAAACTACCCCGATATGTCAGAGCTGCTGCAGAAAGTGCGGGCCGTTTGTGCGCACTTTCGGCGTTCTCACCCTGCTGCTGCTCGCCTGGCAGCGCTGCAGCGTAACTTCGGCCTTCCCGCTCACCGCCTCATATGTGACGTGCCCACAAGGTGGAACTCCACCTTGCACATGCTGGAAAGACTGTGCGAGCAGCAGCAGGCCATAGTGGAGTTTCAGCTGCAGCACGCACGCGTGAGTCGCTCTGCGGAACAGCACCACTTCACCACCAATAACTGGGCCTCCATGCGAGACCTGTGTGCCTTGTTGCGCTGTTTTGAGTACTCCACCAACATGGCCAGTGGCAATGACGCCGTTCTCAGCTTAACTATCCCACTTCTATGCCTCCTTGAAAAAACAATTCGGGCGATGATGGAAGAGGATGTGGCACAGGATGAGGAGGAGGAGGAGGATGAAGAGGTAACATTTCCAAGGCTTTCAGGGCAGTCATTCGCAAGGGGCTCCGAGGGTGGGTTCCTGCACACGCAAACGCCAGGGACGCAATTGTCCAGCAGGGGCACAGTTCTGGAGGATGAGGAGGATGAGGAGGAGGAGGAGCTGGAGGAGGAGATGGAACCATGTTCACAGCAGGGTGGCACCCAGGCCAGCTCATGGCCATCACTGGTGCGTGGCTGGGGGGATACAGAGGACACGGACCATACACCTCCCACAGAGGACAGCCTTTCGTTGCCTCTGGGCAGCCTGGCACACATGAGCGATTACATGCTGCAGTGTCTCCACAACGACCGCCGAGTTGCCCACATTCTAACTTGTGCTGATTACTGGGTGGCCACGCTGCTGGATCCCCGTTACAAGGACAACGTACCGTCCTTAATTCACTCACTGGAGCGCGATCGCAAGATGCGCGAGTACAAGCGCACGCTGGTAGACGCCATGCTGCTGGCATTCCCATCTGACAGCGGGGCCACAGTGGAAGCACAAGGCAGAGGAGGAGGAGGAGGTCGCCAACGCAACCAGGGCACCGCCAGCACCTCAGAAGGCAGGGTTAGCATGGCCGAAATGTGGAAAAGCTTTGTCAGCACGCCACAACAAACAGCAGCACCAGCAGCTCAGATGGAACGTCTTAGCAGGAGGCAGCATTTTACCAACATGGTGGAGCAGTATGTGTGCACACGCCTACATGTAGTGAATGACGGGTCTGCCCCCTTCAACTTCTGGGTCTCCAAATTGGGCACATGGCCTGAGCTTGCCCTTTACGCCTTGGAGGTGCTGGCGTGCCCTGCAGCCAGTGTATTATCTGAACGGGTATTTAGCACGGCTGGGGGCGTTATAACAGACAAGCGCAGCCGCCTGTCCAGAGACAATGTGGACAAGCTCACGTTCATTAAAATGAACCAGGCATGGATCCCACGGGACTTTTCCGTACCTTATGCAGAATAGCAATGGATACCGACCTTACCCACCCATTGTTCCATTTTTGCTCTTTCTCACTCTTTTGGGGTGTACCCTCATTTAAAATTTGTGAAAAGAAGCAGTGTTGGCTACCTCGTCCTCCTCCTCAGGGCCAGATTAATGTAGGGTCTATTGGAGCTGCAGCTCCAGGCCCCTACCTTTTATATAGGCCCCGGGTTGGCCATATTCACTGTTACCGCTCTTCTGTCACTTGTAAACACAGAAGTCTGGCTTCTATGCTCGCTTCCCCAGGCAGCACCCTCAGAACCTCCCCACACAGCGTGAAGGCCGGACAAGGAGGGACAGTTGGCGATGCATGGATGTGTTTATGGGCTTCAGAGACAGCATCCCATGTTGAATTAGGCATGCATGGCTGCACCCTTCCTCCTCTGGGTGCATGGCAAGGCACGGCCCTAAGGCCCTTCAAAATCCTCAGCACCAAGCCCATGATGCTGTTAATCCGGCCCTGGTCCTCCTCCACCGCCGCTTCCACCTACACCGCCCATAGGTGTGCGCAGCCTATTGCATTAAGGTGTGCACCCCAAAGTTGAAATACACATGCATGTGTTTGCCAGCAGGGAGAGTAATGTATCGGGGCCATGTACCTGTAGGCAAGGAGAAATAGAGCAGAGCAGGTCCCAGGGAGATCTTTCCCATCTCCTCACTGGCAATGCTATGTGCCCTAGGTGATTAGGGTGTGCCCAGGCACACCCAGCACACCCTGTGCGCACGCCTATGTCACCGCCACATCCACCACCACCTCAACCTCCCTCCTACTCCATATGGGCCTCGTCCTTCAGAGATGAAGAAGAACATTGTTTTATTTTTCTGTTTTTTTTTGTTGTTTTAAGTTATTTCCCTATCCACATTTGTTTGCAGAGCACTTGCCATGCTCTTAATTACGTTTTGCTGCCATTTGCAGCACTCTAGCCCTTTCCTTTGGTGTTTTAGAGCCATTTTAGTGCCTTAAAGTTCGGGTCCCCATTGACTTCAATGGGGTTCGGTGTCCGGGAAAAGTTCGGTAAAAGTCCGGGACACGGACCCGGACTTTTTTTTAAAGTTCGGCCGAACCCGTCGAACACGGACATCTAGGTGTCCGCTCAACCCTAGTCTCCAAGTGTCTAAAAAGCCTTTTTTAGTCACAATAAATGCATTTGGTCACCAAAGATCTGAAAAAAACTAGTCAAAATTAATGTATTTTTGTCTTTTAGTGTCTTAACCGCCTTAGCGGTATCCCCGAGCGTGACTCGGGGTAGGAATTTTCTGCTATTAGCGGTATCCCCGAGTCACACTCGGGGTCAATGGGCAGAGCGTGCAGACAGCGCAGCAGAGCTTCTCTTACCTTATCCTGGCGATCCAGCGATGAGCTCTCATTGCTGTGACCACCAGCCGAGATCTCCGCCGCTCGTCTGTCGGTATGATGACTTCCTAGTTCCGTTCCCTGCAGCAGCAATGCTGCATGGGAGCGGAACTAGGGAGGGAAATTCAAAAAAAAAAAAACGTTGCACAAAACACATAACACATTTTATATTATATATATGCATATATATAGATATATAGATATATATGCATATATATATATATATATATATATATATATATATATGCATATATATATATATATATATATATATATATATATATATATATATATATATATATATATATATATATATATATATATATATATATATATATATATGCATATATATATATATATATATATATATGCATATATATATATATATATATATATATATATATATATATATATATATATGCATATATATATATATATATATATATATATATGCATATATATCTATATATCTATATATATGCAAATATATATATATATATATACATATATATATGTATATATGTATATATGTATATATATATATGTATATATGTACATATATATATATACCTATATACACACACATATATATATATATATATATATATAAAATTATATTATTGATTCGATTATAATTCATGCGTTATATATATATATATATATATACACACACACATATATATATATCTATATACACACATATATATATGTATATGTATATATATATATATATATATATACACACATATATATATATGTATATGTATATATATATATATATATATATACACACATATATATATAATATATAACGCATGAATTATAATCTAATCAAGAATATAATTTTATTATATATATTATATATTAAATAATAAAATAATATTATTGATTCGATTATAATTCACTTGTTTGTGTTTCAAATTTATCACATCGGGGATGTCTACTAGAGTCTTCTTTTGGTCAGGTTTAAGTCAGTAATTACTAAGAATTGTAGGCCTATAATACATAACGCCAAATTTCCATGAAAAGAATTGTACCGCTTTTGGAACAGAATTCCTGACAGAATCATACCGCCAGGGAGGTTAAAAAGCCAGTTTTAGACCAGATTTGTCTAAAACTGGCCATTTGGGCTCCAATGGCCTGAAAAAACTTTTTTGGTCAAAATGACTCTATTTTGGTCTCCAAGTGTCTAAAAAGCCTTTTTTTGTCAAAATAACTGAATTTGGTCACCAAAGGTCTGAAAAATACTTTAGTCAAAATGACTATATTTTTGTCTTTTAGAGCCTTAAAAAGCCGGTTTTAGACAAGATTTTAGACATTTGGCTCCAATGGCCTGAAAAAAATGTTTTGGTCAAAAATACTCTATTTTGGTCTCCAAGTGTCTAAAAACGAAAAAAAAATTAGTCAAAATTACTGTATTTTTTGTCTTTTACAGCCCTAAAAAGCCGATTTTAGACAAGATTTGTTTAAAACCAGCAATTTGGGCTCCAATGGCCTGAAAAAAATGTTTTGGTCAAAATGACTCTATTTTGGTCTCCAAGTGTCTAAAGACCTTTTGTTAGTCAAAATAACGGCATTTGGTCACCAAAGGTCTGAAACACAATTTAGTCAAAATGACTGTATTTTTGTCTTTTAGAGCCTTAAAAAGCCAGTTTAAGACAAGATTTGTCTAAAACCGGCCATTTGGGCTCCAATGGCCTGAAAATTATTTTTTAGTTAAAATGACTCTATTTCGGTCTCCAAGTGTATAAAAAGCCTTTTTAAGTCAAAATAACTGCATTTGGTCACCAAAGGTCTGAAAAAAATTAAGTCCAAATGACTATATTTTTTTCTTTTAGAGCCTTAAAAAGCCGGTTTTAGACAAGATTTTAGACATTTGGCTCCAATAGCCTGAAAATTTTTTTGGGTCAAAATGACTCGATTTTGGTCTCCAAGTGTCTAAAAAGCCTTCCTTTTTTAGTCAAAATAACTGCATTTGGTCACCAAAGGTATGAAAAACAAATTTAGTCAAATTGACTGTATTTTTGTCTTTTAGAGCCTTAAAACGTGGGTTTTAGGCACGATTTTAGACATTTGGGCTCAAATGGCCTGAAAGATTTTTTTGGTCAAAATGACTCTATTTTGGTCTCCAAGTGTCTAAAAAGCCTTTTTTAGTCAAAATATCTGCATTTGGTCACCAAAGGTCTGATAAAAAATTTTGTCAAAATGACTGCATTTTTGTCTTTTAGAGCCTTAAAAAGCCGGTTTTAGACAAGATTTGTCTATAACTGGCCATTTGGGCTCCAATTGCCTGAAAAAAAAAATTCGGTCAAAATGACTCTGTTTTGGTCTCCAAGTGTCTAAAAAGCCTTTTTTAGTCACAATAAATGCATTTGGTCACCAAAGATCTGAAAAAAACTAGTCAAAATTAATGTATTTTTGTCTTTTAGTGTCTTAACCGCCTTAGCGGTATCCCCGAGCGTGACTCGGGGTAGGAATTTTCTGCTATTAGCGGTATCCCCGAGTCACACTCGGGGTCAATGGGCAGAGCGTGCAGACAGCGCAGCGGAGCTTCTCTTACCTTATCCTGGCGATCCAGCGATGAGCTCTCATTGCTGTGACCACCAGCCGAGATCTCCGCCGCTCGTCTGTCGGTATGATGACTTCCTAGTTCCGTTCCCTGCAGCAGCAATGCTGCATGGGAGCGGAACTAGGGAGGGAAATTCAAAAAAAAAAAAAAAAACGTTGCACAAAACACATAACACATTTTATATTATATATATGCATATATATATATGCATATATATATGCATATTTATATATATGCATATATATATATATATGCATATATATATATATATATATATATATGCATATATATATATATATATATATATATACATATATATATGTATATATGTATATATGTATATATATATGTATATATGTACATATATATATATACCTATATACACACACACATATATATATATATAAAATTATATTATTGATTCGATTATAATTCATGCGTTATATATATATATATATATATATATATATATACACACACACATATATATATATCTATATACACACATATATATATGTATATGTATATATATATATATATATATATACACACATATATATATATGTATATGTATATATATATATATATATATATACACACATATATATATAATATATAACGCATGAATTATAATCTAATCAATAATATAATTTTATTATATATATTATATATTAAATAATAAAATAATATTATTGATTCGATTATAATTCACTTGTTTGTGTTTCAAATTTATCACATCGGGGATGTCTACTAGAGTCTTCTTTTGGTCAGGTTTAAGTCAGTAATTACTAAGAATTGTAGGCCTATAATACATAACGCCAAATTTCCATGAAAAGAATTGTACCGCTTTTGGAACAGAATTCCTGACAGAATCATACCGCAAGGGAGGTTAAAAAGCCAGTTTTAGACCAGATTTGTCTAAAACTGGCCATTTGGGCTCCAATGGCCTGAAAAAACTTTTTTGGTCAAAATGACTCTATTTTGGTCTCCAAGTGTCTAAAAAGCCTTTTTTTGTCAAAATAACTGAATTTGGTCACCAAAGGTCTGAAAAATACTTTAGTCAAAATGACTATATTTTTGTCTTTTAGAGCCTTAAAAAGCCGGTTTTAGACAAGATTTTAGACATTTGGCTCCAATGGCCTGAAAAAAATGTTTTGGTCAAAAATACTCTATTTTGGTCTCCAAGTGTCTAAAAACCTTTTGTTAGTCAAAATAACAGCATTTGGTCACCAAAGGTCTGAAAAAAAAATTAGTCAAAATTACTGTATTTTTTGTCTTTTACAGCCCTAAAAAGCCGATTTTAGACAAGATTTGTTTAAAACCAGCAATTTGGGCTCCAATGGCCTGAAAAAAATGTTTTGGTCAAAATGACTCTATTTTGGTCTCCAAGTGTCTAAAGACCTTTTGTTAGTCAAAATAACGGCATTTGGTCACCAAAGGTCTGAAACACAATTTAGTCAAAATGACTGTATTTTTGTCTTTTAGAGCCTTAAAAAGCCAGTTTAAGACAAGATTTGTCTAAAACCGGCCATTTGGGCTCCAATGGCCTGAAAATTATTTTTTAGTTAAAATGACTCTATTTCGGTCTCCAAGTGTATAAAAAGCCTTTTTAAGTCAAAATAACTGCATTTGGTCACCAAAGGTCTGAAAAAAATTAAGTCCAAATGACTATATTTTTTTCTTTTAGAGCCTTAAAAAGCCGGTTTTAGACAAGATTTTAGACATTTGGCTCCAATAGCCTGAAAATTTTTTTGGGTCAAAATGACTCGATTTTGGTCTCCAAGTGTCTAAAAAGCCTTCCTTTTTTAGTCAAAATAACTGCATTTGGTCACCAAAGGTATGAAAAACAAATTTAGTCAAATTGACTGTATTTTTGTCTTTTAGAGCCTTAAAACGTGGGTTTTAGGCACGATTTTAGACATTTGGGCTCAAATGGCCTGAAAGATTTTTTTGGTCAAAATGACTCTATTTTGGTCTCCAAGTGTCTAAAAAGCCTTTTTTAGTCAAAATATCTGCATTTGGTCACCAAAGGTCTGATAAAAAATTTTGTCAAAATGACTGCATTTTTGTCTTTTAGAGCTTTAAAAAGCCGGTTTTAGACAAGATTTGTCTATAACTGGCCATTTGGGCTCCAATTGCCTGAAAAAAAATTCGGTCAAAATGACTCTGTTTTGGTCTCCAAGTGTCTAAAAAGCCTTTTTTAGTCACAATAAATGCATTTGGTCACCAAAGATCTGAAAAAAACTAGTCAAAATTAATGTATTTTTGTCTTTTAGTGTCTTAACCGCCTTAGCGGTATCCCCGAGCGTGACTCGGGGTAGGAATTTTCTGCTATTAGCGGTATCCCCGAGTCACACTCGGGGTCAATGGGCAGAGCGTGCAGACAGCGCAGCGGAGCTTCTCTTACCTTATCCTGGCGATCCAGCGATGAGCTCTCATTGCTGTGACCACCAGCCGAGATCTCCGCCGCTCGTCTGTCGGTATGATGACTTCCTAGTTCCGTTCCCTGCAGCAGCAATGCTGCATGGGAGCGGAACTAGGGAGGGAAATTCAAAAAAAAAAAAAAAAACGTTGCACAAAACACATAACACATTTTATATTATATATATGCATATATATATATGCATATATATATGCATATTTATATATATGCATATATATATATATATATGCATATATATATATATATGCATATATATATATATATATATGCATATATATATATATATATATATATATATATATACATATATATATATGTATATATGTATATATGTATATATATATGTATATATGTACATATATATATATACCTATATACACACACACATATATATATATATATATATATAAAATTATATTATTGATTCGATTATAATTCATGCGTTATATATATATATATATATATATACACACACACATATATATATATCTATATACACACATATATATATGTATATGTATATATATATATATATATATATATATACACACATATATATATATGTATATGTATATATATATATATATATATATATATACACACATATATATATAATATATAACGCATGAATTATAATCTAATCAATAATATAATTTTATTATATATATTATATATTAAATAATAAAATAATATTATTGATTCGATTATAATTCACTTGTTTGTGTTTCAAATTTATCACATCGGGGATGTCTACTAGAGTCTTCTTTTGGTCAGGTTTAAGTCAGTAATTACTAAGAATTGTAGGCCTATAATACATAACGCCAAATTTCCATGAAAAGAATTGTACCGCTTTTGGAACAGAATTCCTGACAGAATCATACCGCAAGGGAGGTTAAAAAGCCAGTTTTAGACCAGATTTGTCTAAAACTGGCCATTTGGGCTCCAATGGCCTGAAAAAACTTTTTTGGTCAAAATGACTCTATTTTGGTCTCCAAGTGTCTAAAAAGCCTTTTTTTGTCAAAATAACTGAATTTGGTCACCAAAGGTCTGAAAAATACTTTAGTCAAAATGACTATATTTTTGTCTTTTAGAGCCTTAAAAAGCCGGTTTTAGACAAGATTTTAGACATTTGGCTCCAATGGCCTGAAAAAAATGTTTTGGTCAAAAATACTCTATTTTGGTCTCCAAGTGTCTAAAAACCTTTTGTTAGTCAAAATAACGGCATTTGGTCACCAAAGGTCTGAAAAAAAAATTAGTCAAAATTACTGTATTTTTTGTCTTTTACAGCCCTAAAAAGCCGATTTTAGACAAGATTTGTTTAAAACCAGCAATTTGGGCTCCAATGGCCTGAAAAAAATGTTTTGGTCAAAATGACTCTATTTTGGTCTCCAAGTGTCTAAAGACCTTTTGTTAGTCAAAATAACGGCATTTGGTCACCAAAGGTCTGAAACACAATTTAGTCAAAATGACTGTATTTTTGTCTTTTAGAGCCTTAAAAAGCCAGTTTAAGACAAGATTTGTCTAAAACCGGCCATTTGGGCTCCAATGGCCTGAAAATTATTTTTTAGTTAAAATGACTCTATTTCGGTCTCCAAGTGTATAAAAAGCCTTTTTAAGTCAAAATAACTGCATTTGGTCACCAAAGGTCTGAAAAAAATTAAGTCCAAATGACTATATTTTTTTCTTTTAGAGCCTTAAAAAGCCGGTTTTAGACAAGATTTTAGACATTTGGCTCCAATAGCCTGAACATTTTTTTGGGTCAAAATGACTCGATTTTGGTCTCCAAGTGTCTAAAAAGCCTTCCTTTTTTAGTCAAAATAACTGCATTTGGTCACCAAAGGTATGAAAAATAAATTTAGTCAAATTGACTGTATTTTTGTCTTTTAGAGCCTTAAAACGTGGGTTTTAGGCACGATTTTAGACATTTGGGCTCAAATGGCCTGAAAGATTTTTTTGGTCAAAATGACTCTATTTTGGTCTCCAAGTGTCTAAAAAGCCTTTTTTAGTCAAAATATCTGCATTTGGTCACCAAAGGTCTGATAAAAAATTTTGTCAAAATGACTGCATTTTTGTCTTTTAGAGCCTTAAAAAGCCGGTTTTAGACAAGATTTGTCTATAACTGGCCATTTGGGCTCCAATTGCCTGAAAAAAAAATTCGGTCAAAATGACTCTGTTTTGGTCTCCAAGTGTCTAAAAAGCCTTTTTTAGTCACAATAAATGCATTTGGTCACCAAAGATCTGAAAAAAACTAGTCAAAATTAATGTATTTTTGTCTTTTAGTGTCTTAACCGCCTTAGCGGTATCCCCGAGCGTGACTCGGGGTAGGAATTTTCTGCTATTAGCGGTATCCCCGAGTCACACTCGGGGTCAATGGGCAGAGCGTGCAGACAGCGCAGCGGAGCTTCTCTTACCTTATCCTGGCGATCCAGCGATGAGCTCTCATTGCTGTGACCACCAGCCGAGATCTCCGCCGCTCGTCTGTCGGTATGATGACTTCCTAGTTCCGTTCCCTGCAGCAGCAATGCTGCATGGGAGCGGAACTAGGGAGGGAAATTCAAAAAAAAAAAAAAAAAACGTTGCACAAAACACATAACACATTTTATATTATATATATGCATATATATATATGCATATATATATGCATATTTATATATATGCATATATATATATATATGCATATATATATATATATATATATGCATATATATATATATATATATATATATATATATATATATATATATATATATATACATATATATATGTATATATGTATATATGTATATATATATGTATATATGTACATATATATATATACCTATATACACACACACATATATATATATATAAAATTATATTATTGATTCGATTATAATTCATGCGTTATATATATATATATATATATATATATACACACACACATATATATATATCTATATACACACATATATATATGTATATGTATATATATATATATATATATATACACACATATATATATATGTATATGTATATATATATATATATATATATACACACATATATATATAATATATAACGCATGAATTATAATCTAATCAATAATATAATTTTATTATATATATTATATATTAAATAATAAAATAATATTATTGATTCGATTATAATTCACTTGTTTGTGTTTCAAATTTATCACATCGGGGATGTCTACTAGAGTCTTCTTTTGGTCAGGTTTAAGTCAGTAATTACTAAGAATTGTAGGCCTATAATACATAACGCCAAATTTCCATGAAAAGAATTGTACCGCTTTTGGAACAGAATTCCTGACAGAATCATACCGCAAGGGAGGTTAAAAAGCCAGTTTTAGACCAGATTTGTCTAAAACTGGCCATTTGGGCTCCAATGGCCTGAAAAAACTTTTTTGGTCAAAATGACTCTATTTTGGTCTCCAAGTGTCTAAAAAGCCTTTTTTTGTCAAAATAACTGAATTTGGTCACCAAAGGTCTGAAAAATACTTTAGTCAAAATGACTATATTTTTGTCTTTTAGAGCCTTAAAAAGCCGGTTTTAGACAAGATTTTAGACATTTGGCTCCAATGGCCTGAAAAAAATGTTTTGGTCAAAAATACTCTATTTTGGTCTCCAAGTGTCTAAAAACCTTTTGTTAGTCAAAATAACAGCATTTGGTCACCAAAGGTCTGAAAAAAAAATTAGTCAAAATTACTGTATTTTTTGTCTTTTACAGCCCTAAAAAGCCGATTTTAGACAAGATTTGTTTAAAACCAGCAATTTGGGCTCCAATGGCCTGAAAAAAATGTTTTGGTCAAAATGACTCTATTTTGGTCTCCAAGTGTCTAAAGACCTTTTGTTAGTCAAAATAACGGCATTTGGTCACCAAAGGTCTGAAACACAATTTAGTCAAAATGACTGTATTTTTGTCTTTTAGAGCCTTAAAAAGCCAGTTTAAGACAAGATTTGTCTAAAACCGGCCATTTGGGCTCCAATGGCCTGAAAATTATTTTTTAGTTAAAATGACTCTATTTCGGTCTCCAAGTGTATAAAAAGCCTTTTTAAGTCAAAATAACTGCATTTGGTCACCAAAGGTCTGAAAAAAATTAAGTCCAAATGACTATATTTTTTTCTTTTAGAGCCTTAAAAAGCCGGTTTTAGACAAGATTTTAGACATTTGGCTCCAATAGCCTGAAAATTTTTTTGGGTCAAAATGACTCGATTTTGGTCTCCAAGTGTCTAAAAAGCCTTCCTTTTTTAGTCAAAATAACTGCATTTGGTCACCAAAGGTATGAAAAACAAATTTAGTCAAATTGACTGTATTTTTGTCTTTTAGAGCCTTAAAACGTGGGTTTTAGGCACGATTTTAGACATTTGGGCTCAAATGGCCTGAAAGATTTTTTTGGTCAAAATGACTCTATTTTGGTCTCCAAGTGTCTAAAAAGCCTTTTTTAGTCAAAATATCTGCATTTGGTCACCAAAGGTCTGATAAAAAATTTTGTCAAAATGACTGCATTTTTGTCTTTTAGAGCTTTAAAAAGCCGGTTTTAGACAAGATTTGTCTATAACTGGCCATTTGGGCTCCAATTGCCTGAAAAAAAATTCGGTCAAAATGACTCTGTTTTGGTCTCCAAGTGTCTAAAAAGCCTTTTTTAGTCACAATAAATGCATTTGGTCACCAAAGATCTGAAAAAAACTAGTCAAAATTAATGTATTTTTGTCTTTTAGTGTCTTAACCGCCTTAGCGGTATCCCCGAGCGTGACTCGGGGTAGGAATTTTCTGCTATTAGCGGTATCCCCGAGTCACACTCGGGGTCAATGGGCAGAGCGTGCAGACAGCGCAGCGGAGCTTCTCTTACCTTATCCTGGCGATCCAGCGATGAGCTCTCATTGCTGTGACCACCAGCCGAGATCTCCGCCGCTCGTCTGTCGGTATGATGACTTCCTAGTTCCGTTCCCTGCAGCAGCAATGCTGCATGGGAGCGGAACTAGGGAGGGAAATTCAAAAAAAAAAAAAAAAAACGTTGCACAAAACACATAACACATTTTATATTATATATATGCATATATATATATGCATATATATATGCATATTTATATATATGCATATATATATATATATATGCATATATATATATATATGCATATATATATATATATATATGCATATATATATATATATATATATATATATATATACATATATATATATGTATATATGTATATATGTATATATATATGTATATATGTACATATATATATATACCTATATACACACACACATATATATATATATATATATATAAAATTATATTATTGATTCGATTATAATTCATGCGTTATATATATATATATAATATATATACACACACACATATATATATATCTATATACACACATATATATATGTATATGTATATATATATATATATATATATATATACACACATATATATATATGTATATGTATATATATATATATATATATATATATACACACATATATATATAATATATAACGCATGAATTATAATCTAATCAATAATATAATTTTATTATATATATTATATATTAAATAATAAAATAATATTATTGATTCGATTATAATTCACTTGTTTGTGTTTCAAATTTATCACATCGGGGATGTCTACTAGAGTCTTCTTTTGGTCAGGTTTAAGTCAGTAATTACTAAGAATTGTAGGCCTATAATACATAACGCCAAATTTCCATGAAAAGAATTGTACCGCTTTTGGAACAGAATTCCTGACAGAATCATACCGCAAGGGAGGTTAAAAAGCCAGTTTTAGACCAGATTTGTCTAAAACTGGCCATTTGGGCTCCAATGGCCTGAAAAAACTTTTTTGGTCAAAATGACTCTATTTTGGTCTCCAAGTGTCTAAAAAGCCTTTTTTTGTCAAAATAACTGAATTTGGTCACCAAAGGTCTGAAAAATACTTTAGTCAAAATGACTATATTTTTGTCTTTTAGAGCCTTAAAAAGCCGGTTTTAGACAAGATTTTAGACATTTGGCTCCAATGGCCTGAAAAAAATGTTTTGGTCAAAAATACTCTATTTTGGTCTCCAAGTGTCTAAAAACCTTTTGTTAGTCAAAATAACGGCATTTGGTCACCAAAGGTCTGAAAAAAAAATTAGTCAAAATTACTGTATTTTTTGTCTTTTACAGCCCTAAAAAGCCGATTTTAGACAAGATTTGTTTAAAACCAGCAATTTGGGCTCCAATGGCCTGAAAAAAATGTTTTGGTCAAAATGACTCTATTTTGGTCTCCAAGTGTCTAAAGACCTTTTGTTAGTCAAAATAACGGCATTTGGTCACCAAAGGTCTGAAACACAATTTAGTCAAAATGACTGTATTTTTGTCTTTTAGAGCCTTAAAAAGCCAGTTTAAGACAAGATTTGTCTAAAACCGGCCATTTGGGCTCCAATGGCCTGAAAATTATTTTTTTAGTTAAAATGACTCTATTTCGGTCTCCAAGTGTATAAAAAGCCTTTTTAAGTCAAAATAACTGCATTTGGTCACCAAAGGTCTGAAAAAAATTAAGTCCAAATGACTATATTTTTTTCTTTTAGAGCCTTAAAAAGCCGGTTTTAGACAAGATTTTAGACATTTGGCTCCAATAGCCTGAACATTTTTTTGGGTCAAAATGACTCGATTTTGGTCTCCAAGTGTCTAAAAAGCCTTCCTTTTTTTAGTCAAAATAACTGCATTTGGTCACCAAAGGTATGAAAAATAAATTTAGTCAAATTGACTGTATTTTTGTCTTTTAGAGCCTTAAAACGTGGGTTTTAGGCACGATTTTAGACATTTGGGCTCAAATGGCCTGAAAGATTTTTTTGGTCAAAATGACTCTATTTTGGTCTCCAAGTGTCTAAAAAGCCTTTTTAGTCAAAATATCTGCATTTGGTCACCAAAGGTCTGATAAAAAATTTTGTCAAAATGACTGCATTTTTGTCTTTTAGAGCCTTAAAAAGCCGGTTTTAGACAAGATTTGTCTATAACTGGCCATTTGGGCTCCAATTGCCTGAAAAAAAAATTCGGTCAAAATGACTCTGTTTTGGTCTCCAAGTGTCTAAAAAGCCTTTTTTTTAGTCACAATAAATGCATTTGGTCACCAAAGATCTGAAAAAAACTAGTCAAAATTATGATATTTTTGTCTTTTAGTGTCTTAAGCCTTAGCGGTATCCCCGAGCGTGACTCGGGGTAGGAATTTTCTGCTATTAGCGGTATCCCCGAGTCACACTCGGGGTCAATGGGCAGAGCGTGCAGACAGCGCAGCGGAGCTTCTCTTACCTTATCCTGGCGATCCAGCGATGAGCTCTCATTGCTGTGACCACCAGCCGAGATCTCCGCCGCTCGTCTGTCGGTATGATGACTTCCTAGTTCCGTTCCCTGCAGCAGCAATGCTGCATGGGAGCGGAACTAGGGAGGGAAATTCAAAAAAAAAAAAAAAAAACGTTGCACAAAACACATAACACATTTTATATTATATATATGCATATATATATATGCATATATATATGCATATTTATATATATGCATATATATATATATATGCATATATATATATATATATATATGCATATATATATATATATATATATATATATATATATATATATATATATATATACATATATATATGTATATATGTATATATGTATATATATATGTATATATGTACATATATATATATACCTATATACACACACACATATATATATATATAAAATTATATTATTGATTCGATTATAATTCATGCGTTATATATATATATATATATATATATATACACACACACACATATATATATCTATATACACACATATATATATGTATATGTATATATATATATATATATATATACACACATATATATATATGTATATGTATATATATATATATATATATATATATATATACACACATATATATATAATATATAACGCATGAATTATAATCTAATCAATAATATAATTTTATTATATATATTATATATTAAATAATAAAATAATATTATTGATTCGATTATAATTCACTTGTTTGTGTTTCAAATTTATCACATCGGGGATGTCTACTAGAGTCTTCTTTTGGTCAGGTTTAAGTCAGTAATTACTAAGAATTGTAGGCCTATAATACATAACGCCAAATTTCCATGAAAAGAATTGTACCGCTTTTGGAACAGAATTCCTGACAGAATCATACCGCAAGGGAGGTTAAAAAGCCAGTTTTAGACCAGATTTGTCTAAAACTGGCCATTTGGGCTCCAATGGCCTGAAAAAACTTTTTTGGTCAAAATGACTCTATTTTGGTCTCCAAGTGTCTAAAAAGCCTTTTTTTGTCAAAATAACTGAATTTGGTCACCAAAGGTCTGAAAAATACTTTAGTCAAAATGACTATATTTTTGTCTTTTAGAGCCTTAAAAAGCCGGTTTTAGACAAGATTTTAGACATTTGGCTCCAATGGCCTGAAAAAAATGTTTTGGTCAAAAATACTCTATTTTGGTCTCCAAGTGTCTAAAAACCTTTTGTTAGTCAAAATAACAGCATTTGGTCACCAAAGGTCTGAAAAAAAAATTAGTCAAAATTACTGTATTTTTTGTCTTTTACAGCCCTAAAAAGCCGATTTTAGACAAGATTTGTTTAAAACCAGCAATTTGGGCTCCAATGGCCTGAAAAAAATGTTTTGGTCAAAATGACTCTATTTTGGTCTCCAAGTGTCTAAAGACCTTTTGTTAGTCAAAATAACGGCATTTGGTCACCAAAGGTCTGAAACACAATTTAGTCAAAATGACTGTATTTTTGTCTTTTAGAGCCTTAAAAAGCCAGTTTAAGACAAGATTTGTCTAAAACCGGCCATTTGGGCTCCAATGGCCTGAAAATTATTTTTTAGTTAAAATGACTCTATTTCGGTCTCCAAGTGTATAAAAAGCCTTTTTAAGTCAAAATAACTGCATTTGGTCACCAAAGGTCTGAAAAAAATTAAGTCCAAATGACTATATTTTTTTCTTTTAGAGCCTTAAAAAGCCGGTTTTAGACAAGATTTTAGACATTTGGCTCCAATAGCCTGAAAATTTTTTTGGGTCAAAATGACTCGATTTTGGTCTCCAAGTGTCTAAAAAGCCTTCCTTTTTTAGTCAAAATAACTGCATTTGGTCACCAAAGGTATGAAAAACAAATTTAGTCAAATTGACTGTATTTTTGTCTTTTAGAGCCTTAAAACGTGGGTTTTAGGCACGATTTTAGACATTTGGGCTCAAATGGCCTGAAAGATTTTTTTGGTCAAAATGACTCTATTTTGGTCTCCAAGTGTCTAAAAAGCCTTTTTTAGTCAAAATATCTGCATTTGGTCACCAAA
>NC_138779.1:162778676-162783676 GCF_965119305.1 Pelophylax lessonae
GACATTTGGGCTCAAATGGCCTGAAAGATTTTTTTGGTCAAAATGACTCTATTTTGGTCTCCAAGTGTCTAAAAAGCCTTTTTTAGTCAAAATATCTGCATTTGGTCACCAAAGGTCTGATAAAAAATTTTGTCAAAATGACTGCATTTTTGTCTTTTAGAGCCTTAAAAAGCCGGTTTTAGACAAGATTTGTCTATAACTGGCCATTTGGGCTCCAATTGCCTGAAAAAAAAATTCGGTCAAAATGACTCTGTTTTGGTCTCCAAGTGTCTAAAAAGCCTTTTTTAGTCACAATAAATGCATTTGGTCACCAAAGATCTGAAAAAAACTAGTCAAAATTAATGTATTTTTGTCTTTTAGTGTCTTAACCGCCTTAGCGGTATCCCCGAGCGTGACTCGGGGTAGGAATTTTCTGCTATTAGCGGTATCCCAGAGTCACACTCGGGGTCAATGGGCAGAGCGTGCAGACAGCGCAGCGGAGCTTCTCTTACCTTATCCTGGCGATCCAGCGATGAGCTCTCATTGCTGTGACCACCAGCCGAGATCTCCGCCGCTCGTCTGTCGGTATGATGACTTCCTAGTTCCGTTCCCTGCAGCAGCAATGCTGCATGGGAGCGGAACTAGGGAGGGAAATTCAAAAAAAAAAAAAAAAAAAACGTTGCACAAAACACATAACACATTTTATATTATATATATGCATATATATATATGCATATATATATGCATATTTATATATATGCATATATATATATATATATGCATATATATATATATATATATGCATATATATATATATATATATATATATATATATATATACATATATATATGTATATATGTATATATGTATATATATATGTATATATGTACATATATATATATACCTATATACACACACACACATATATATATATATATATATAAAATTATATTATTGATTCGATTATAATTCATGCGTTATATATATATATATATATATATATATACACACACACATATATATATATCTATATACACACATATATATATGTATATGTATATATATATATATATATATATATACACACATATATATATATGTATATGTATATATATATATATATATATATATACACACATATATATATAATATATAACGCATGAATTATAATCTAATCAATAATATAATTTTATTATATATATTATATATTAAATAATAAAATAATATTATTGATTCGATTATAATTCACTTGTTTGTGTTTCAAATTTATCACATCGGGGATGTCTACTAGAGTCTTCTTTTGGTCAGGTTTAAGTCAGTAATTACTAAGAATTGTAGGCCTATAATACATAACGCCAAATTTCCATGAAAAGAATTGTACCACTTTTGGAACAGAATTCCTGACAGAATCATACCGCCAGGGAGGTTAAAAAGCCAGTTTTAGACCAGATTTGTCTAAAACTGGCCATTTGGGCTCCAATGGCCTGAAAAAACTTTTTTGGTCAAAATGACTCTATTTTGGTCTCCAAGTGTCTGAAAAGCCTTTTTTTGTCAAAATAACTGAATTTGGTCACCAAAGGTCTGAAAAATACTTTAGTCAAAATGACTGTATTTTTGTCTTTTAGAGCCTTAAAAAGGCGGTTTTAGACAAGATTTGTCTAAAACCGGCCATTTGGGCTCCAATGGCCTGAAATGAAATTTTCGGTCAAAATTACTCTGTTTTGGTCTCCAAGTGTCTAAAAATCGTTTTTTAGTCAAAATAACTGCATTTGGTCACCAAAGGTCAGAAAATTTTTTTTGTCAAAATGACTATATTTTTGACTTTTAGAGCCTTAAAAAGCCGGTTTTAGACAAGATTTTAGACATTTGGCTCCAATGGCCTGAAAAAAATGTTTTGGTCAAAAATACTCTATTTTGGTCTCCAAGTGTCTAAAAACCTTTTGTTAGTCAAAATAACGGCATTTGGTCACCAAAGGTCTGAAAAAAAAATTAGTCAAAATTACTGTATTTTTTGTCTTTTACAGCCCTAAAAAGCCGATTTTAGACAAGATTTGTTTAAAACCAGCAATTTGGGCTCCAATGGCCTGAAAAAAATGTTTTGGTCAAAATGACTCTATTTTGGTCTCCAAGTGTCTAAAGACCTTTTGTTAGTCAAAATAACGGCATTTGGTCACCAAAGGTCTGAAACACAATTTAGTCAAAATGACTGTATTTTTGTCTTTTAGAGCCTTAAAAAGCCAGTTTAAGACAAGATTTGTCTAAAACCGGCCATTTGGGCTCCAATGGCCTGAAAATTATTTTTTAGTTAAAATGACTCTATTTCGGTCTCCAAGTGTATAAAAAGCCTTTTTAAGTCAAAATAACTGCATTTGGTCACCAAAGGTCTGAAAAAAATTAAGTCCAAATGACTATATTTTTTTCTTTTAGAGCCTTAAAAAGCCGGTTTTAGACAAGATTTTAGACATTTGGCTCCAATAGCCTGAAAATTTTTTTGGGTCAAAATGACTCGATTTTGGTCTCCAAGTGTCTAAAAAGCCTTCCTTTTTTAGTCAAAATAACTGCATTTGGTCACCAAAGGTATGAAAAACAAATTTAGTCAAATTGACTGTATTTTTGTCTTTTAGAGCCTTAAAACGTGGGTTTTAGGCACGATTTTAGACATTTGGGCTCAAATGGCCTGAAAGATTTTTTTGGTCAAAATGACTCTATTTTGGTCTCCAAGTGTCTAAAAAGCCTTTTTTAGTCAAAATATCTGCATTTGGTCACCAAAGGTCTGATAAAAAAATTTGTCAAAATGACTGCATTTTTGTCTTTTAGAGCCTTAAAAAGCCGGTTTTAGACAAGATTTGTCTATAACTGGCCATTTGGGCTCCAATTGCCTGAAAAAAAAATTCGGTCAAAATGACTCTGTTTTGGTCTCCAAGTGTCTAAAAAGCCTTTTTTAGTCACAATAAATGCATTTGGTCACCAAAGATCTGAAAAAAACTAGTCAAAATTAATGTATTTTTGTCTTTTAGTGTCTTAACCGCCTTAGCGGTATCCCCGAGCGTGACTCGGGGTAGGAATTTTCTGCTATTAGCGGTATCCCCGAGTCACACTCGGGGTCAATGGGCAGAGCGTGCAGACAGCGCAGCGGAGCTTCTCTTACCTTATCCTGGCGATCCAGCGATGAGCTCTCATTGCTGTGACCACCAGCCGAGATCTCCGCCGCTCGTCTGTCGGTATGATGACTTCCTAGTTCCGTTCCCTGCAGCAGCAATGCTGCATGGGAGCGGTACTAGGGAGGGAAATTCAAAAAAAAAAAAAAAAAACGTTGCACAAAACACATAACACATTTTATATTATATATATGCATATATATATGCATATTTATATATATGCATATATATATATATATATATATGCATATATATATATATATATATATATGCATATATATCTATATATCTATATATATGCAAATATATATATATATATATATATATATATATATATATACATATATATATGTATATATGTATATATGTATATATATATGTATATATGTACATATATATATATACCTATATACACACACATATATATATATATATATATAAAATTATATTATTGATTCGATTATAATTCATGCGTTATATATATATATATATATATATATATACACACACACATATATATATATCTATATACACACATATATATATGTATATGTATATATATATATATATATATATATATATACACACATATATATATATGTATATGTATATATATATATATATATATATATATATATATACACACATATATATATAATATATAACGCATGAATTATAATCTAATCAATAATATAATTTTATTATATATATTATATATTAAATAATAAAATAATATTATTGATTCGATTATAATTCACTTGTTTGTGTTTCAAATTTATCACATCGGGGATGTCTACTAGAGTCTTCTTTTGGTCAGGTTTAAGTCAGTAATTACTAAGAATTGTAGGCCTATAATACATAACGCCAAATTTCCATGAAAAGAATTGTACCGCTTTTGGAACAGAATTCCTGACAGAATCATACCGCCAGGGAGGTTAAAAAGCCAGTTTTAGACCAGATTTGTCTAAAACTGGCCATTTGGGCTCCAATGGCCTGAAAAAACTTTTTTGGTCAAAATGACTCTATTTTGGTCTCCAAGTGTCTAAAAAGCCTTTTTTGTCAAAATAACTGAATTTGGTCACCAAAGGTCTGAAAAATACTTTAGTCAAAATGACTGTATTTTTGTCTTTTAGAGCCTTAAAAAGGCGGTTTTAGACAAGATTTGTCTAAAACCGGCCATTTGGGCTCCAATGGCCTGAAATGAAATTTTCGGTCAAAATTACTCTGTTTTGGTCTCCAAGTGTCTAAAAATCGTTTTTTAGTCAAAATAACTGCATTTGGTCACCAAAGGTCAGAAAAATTTTTTTGTCAAAATGACTATATTTTTGTCTTTTAGAGCCTTAAAAAGCCGGTTTTAGACAAGATTTTAGACATTTGGCTCCAATGGCCTGAAAAAAATGTTTTGGTCAAAAATACTCTATTTTGGTCTCCAAGTGTCTAAAAACCTTTTGTTAGTCAAAATAACGGCATTTGGTCACCAAAGGTCTGAAAAAAAAATTAGTCAAAATTACTGTATTTTTTGTCTTTTACAGCCCTAAAAAGCCGATTTTAGACAAGATTTGTTTAAAACCAGCAATTTGGGCTCCAATGGCCTGAAAAAAATGTTTTGGTCAAAATGACTCTATTTTGGTCTCCAAGTGTCTAAAGACCTTTTGTTAGTCAAAATAATGGCATTTGGTCACCAAAGGTCTGAAACACAATTTAGTCAAAATGACTGTATTTTTGTCTTTTAGAGCCTTAAAAAGCCAGTTTAAGACAAGATTTGTCTAAAACCGGCCATTTGGGCTCCAATGGCCTGAAAATTATTTTTTAGTTAAAATGACTCTATTTCGGTCTCCAAGTGTATAAAAAGCCTTTTTAAG
>NC_138779.1:162788676-162808676 GCF_965119305.1 Pelophylax lessonae
AAGTGTATAAAAAGCCTTTTTAAGTCAAAATAACTGCATTTGGTCACCAAAGGTCTGAAAAAAATTAAGTCCAAATGACTATATTTTTTTCTTTTAGAGCCTTAAAAAGCCGGTTTTAGACAAGATTTTAGACATTTGGCTCCAATAGCCTGAAAATTTTTTTGGGTCAAAATGACTCGATTTTGGTCTCCAAGTGTCTAAAAAGCCTTCCTTTTTTAGTCAAAATAACTGCATTTGGTCACCAAAGGTATGAAAAACAAATTTAGTCAAATTGACTGCATTTTTGTCTTTTAGAGCCTTAAAACGTGGGTTTTAGGCACGATTTTAGACATTTGGGCTCAAATGGCCTGAAAGATTTTTTTGGTCAAAATGACTCTATTTTGGTCTCCAAGTGTCTAAAAAGCCTTTTTTAGTCAAAATATCTGCATTTGGTCACCAAAGGTCTGATAAAAAAATTTGTCAAAATGACTGCATTTTTGTCTTTTAGAGCCTTAAAAAGCCGGTTTTAGACAAGATTTGTCCATAACTGGCCATTTGGGCTCCAATTGCCTGAAAAAAAAATTCGGTCAAAATGACTCTGTTTTGGTCTCCAAGTGTCTAAAAAGCCTTTTTTAGTCACAATAAATGCATTTGGTCACCAAAGATCTGAAAAAAACTAGTCAAAATTAATGTATTTTTGTCTTTTAGTGTCTTAACCGCCTTAGCGGTATCCCCGAGCGTGACTCGGGGTAGGAATTTTCTGCTATTAGCGGTATCCCCGAGTCACACTCGGGGTCAATGGGCAGAGCGTGCAGACAGCGCAGCAGAGCTTCTCTTACCTTATCCTGGCGATCCAGCGATGAGCTCTCATTGCTGTGACCACCAGCCGAGATCTCCGCCGCTCGTCTGTCGGTATGATGACTTCCTAGTTCCGTTCCCTGCAGCAGCAATGCTGCATGGGAGCGGAACTAGGGAGGGAAATTCAAAAAAAAAAAAAAAAAAAACGTTGCACAAAACACATAACACATTTTATATTATATATATGCATATATATATATGCATATATATATGCATATTTATATATATGCATATATATATATATATATATATATATGCATATATATATATATATATATATGCATATATATATATATATATATATATATGCATATATATCTATATATCTATATATATGCAAATATATATATATATATATATATATATATATATATATATATATATATATATATATATATATATATATATATACATATATGTATATATGTATATATGTATATATATATATGTATATATGTACATATATATATATACCTATATACACACACATATATATATATATATATATAAAATTATATTATTGATTCGATTATAATTCATGCGTTATATATATATATATATATATATATATACACACACACATATATATATATCTATATACACACATATATATATGTATATGTATATATATATATATATATATATATATACACACATATATATATATGTATATGTATATATATATATATATATATACACACATATATATATAATATATAACGCATGAATTATAATCTAATCAATAATATAATTTTATTATATATATTATATATTAAATAATAAAATAATATTATTGATTCGATTATAATTCACTTGTTTGTGTTTCAAATTTATCACATCGGGGATGTCTACTAGAGTCTTCTTTTGGTCAGGTTTAAGTCAGTAATTACTAAGAATTGTAGGCCTATAATACATAACGCCAAATTTCCATGAAAAGAATTGTACCGCTTTTGGAACAGAATTCCTGACAGAATCATACCGCCAGGGAGGTTAAAAAGCCAGTTTTAGACCAGATTTGTCTAAAACTGGCCATTTGGGCTCCAATGGCCTGAAAAAACTTTTTTGGTCAAAATGACTCTATTTTGGTCTCCAAGTGTCTAAAAAGCCTTTTTTTGTCAAAATAACTGAATTTGGTCACCAAAGGTCTGAAAAATACTTTAGTCAAAATGACTATATTTTTGTCTTTTAGAGCCTTAAAAAGCCGGTTTTAGACAAGATTTTAGACATTTGGCTCCAATGGCCTGAAAAAAATGTTTTGGTCAAAAATACTCTATTTTGGTCTCCAAGTGTCTAAAAACCTTTTGTTAGTCAAAATAACGGCATTTGGTCACCAAAGGTCTGAAAAAAAAATTAGTCAAAATTACTGTATTTTTTGTCTTTTACAGCCCTAAAAAGCCGATTTTAGACAAGATTTGTTTAAAACCAGCAATTTGGGCTCCAATGGCCTGAAAAAAATGTTTTGGTCAAAATGACTCTATTTTGGTCTCCAAGTGTCTAAAGACCTTTTGTTAGTCAAAATAACGGCATTTGGTCACCAAAGGTCTGAAACACAATTTAGTCAAAATGACTGTATTTTTGTCTTTTAGAGCCTTAAAAAGCCAGTTTAAGACAAGATTTGTCTAAAACCGGCCATTTGGGCTCCAATGGCCTGAAAATTATTTTTTAGTTAAAATGACTCTATTTCGGTCTCCAAGTGTATAAAAAGCCTTTTTAAGTCAAAATAACTGCATTTGGTCACCAAAGTTCTGAAAAAAATTAAGTCCAAATGACTATATTTTTTTCTTTTAGAGCCTTAAAAAGCCGGTTTTAGACAAGATTTTAGACATTTGGCTCCAATAGCCTGAAAATTTTTTTGGGTCAAAATGACTCGATTTTGGTCTCCAAGTGTCTAAAAAGCCTTCCTTTTTTAGTCAAAATAACTGCATTTGGTCACCAAAGGTATGAAAAACAAATTTAGTCAAATTGACTGTATTTTTGTCTTTTAGAGCCTTAAAACGTGGGTTTTAGGCACGATTTTAGACATTTGGGCTCAAATGGCCTGAAAGATTTTTTTGGTCAAAATGACTCTATTTTGGTCTCCAAGTGTCTAAAAAGCCTTTTTTAGTCAAAATATCTGCATTTGGTCACCAAAGGTCTGATAAAAAAATTTGTCAAAATGACTGCATTTTTGTCTTTTAGAGCCTTAAAAAGCCGGTTTTAGACAAGATTTGTCCATAACTGGCCATTTGGGCTCCAATTGCCTGAAAAAAAAATTCGGTCAAAATGACTCTGTTTTGGTCTCCAAGTGTCTAAAAAGCCTTTTTTAGTCACAATAAATGCATTTGGTCACCAAAGATCTGAAAAAAACTAGTCAAAATTAATGTATTTTTGTCTTTTAGTGTCTTAACCGCCTTAGCGGTATCCCCGAGCGTGACTCGGGGTAGGAATTTTCTGCTATTAGCGGTATCCCCGAGTCACACTCGGGGTCAATGGGCAGAGCGTGCAGACAGCGCAGCAGAGCTTCTCTTACCTTATCCTGGCGATCCAGCGATGAGCTCTCATTGCTGTGACCACCAGCCGAGATCTCCGCCGCTCGTCTGTCGGTATAATGACTTCCTAGTTCCGTTCCCTGCAGCAGCAATGCTGCATGGGAGCGGAACTAGGGAGGGAAATTCAAAAAAAAAAAAACGTTGCACAAAACACATAACACATTTTATATTATATATATGCATATATATATATGCATATATATATGCATATTTATATATATGCATATATATATATATATATATATATGCATATATATATATATATATATGCATATATATATATATATATATATATATGCATATATATATATATATATATATATGCATATATATATATATATATATAGATATATATGCATATATATCTATATATCTATATATATGCAAATATATATATATATATATATATATACATATATATATATGTATATATGTATATATGTATATATATATATGTATATATGTACATATATATATATACCTATATACACACACACATATATATATATATATATAAAATTATATTATTGATTCGATTATAATTCATGCGTTATATATATATATATATATATACACACACACATATATATATATCTATATACACACATATATATATGTATATGTATATATATATATATATATATATACACACATATATATATATGTATATGTATATATATATATATATATATATATACACACATATATATATAATATATAACGCATGAATTATAATCTAATCAAGAATATAATTTTATTATATATATTATATATTAAATAATAAAATAATATTATTGATTCGATTATAATTCACTTGTTTGTGTTTCAAATTTATCACATCGGGGATGTCTACTAGAGTCTTCTTTTGGTCAGGTTTAAGTCAGTAATTACTAAGAATTGTAGGCCTATAATACATAACGCCAAATTTCCATGAAAAGAATTGTACCGCTTTTGGAACAGAATTCCTGACAGAATCATACCGCCAGGGAGGTTAAAAAGCCAGTTTTAGACCAGATTTGTCTAAAACTGGCCATTTGGGCTCCAATGGCCTGAAAAAACTTTTTTGGTCAAAATGACTCTATTTTGGTCTCCAAGTGTCTAAAAAGCCTTTTTTGTCAAAATAACTGAATTTGGTCACCAAAGGTCTGAAAAATACTTTAGTCAAAATGACTGTATTTTTGTCTTTTAGAGCCTTAAAAAGGCGGTTTTAGACAAGATTTGTCTAAAACCGGCCATTTGGGCTCCAATGGCCTGAAATGAAATTTTCGGTCAAAATTACTCTGTTTTGGTCTCCAAGTGTCTAAAAATCGTTTTTTAGTCAAAATAACTGCATTTGGTCACCAAAGGTCAGAAAATTTTTTTTGTCAAAATGACTATATTTTTGTCTTTTAGAGCCTTAAAAAGCCGGTTTTAGACAAGATTTTAGACATTTGGCTCCAATGGCCTGAAAAAAATGTTTTGGTCAAAAATACTCTATTTTGGTCTCCAAGTGTCTAAAAACCTTTTGTTAGTCAAAATAACGGCATTTGGTCACCAAAGGTCTGAAAAAAAAATTAGTCAAAATTACTGTATTTTTTGTCTTTTACAGCCCTAAAAAGCCGATTTTAGACAAGATTTGTTTAAAACCAGCAATTTGGGCTCCAATGGCCTGAAAAAAATGTTTTGGTCAAAATGACTCTATTTTGGTCTCCAAGTGTCTAAAGACCTTTTGTTAGTCAAAATAACGGCATTTGGTCACCAAAGGTCTGAAACACAATTTAGTCAAAATGACTGTATTTTTGTCTTTTAGAGCCTTAAAAAGCCAGTTTAAGACAAGATTTGTCTAAAACCGGCCATTTGGGCTCCAATGGCCTGAAAATTATTTTTTAGTTAAAATGACTCTATTTCGGTCTCCAAGTGTATAAAAAGCCTTTTTAAGTCAAAATAACTGCATTTGGTCACCAAAGTTCTGAAAAAAATTAAGTCCAAATGACTATATTTTTTTCTTTTAGAGCCTTAAAAAGCCGGTTTTAGACAAGATTTTAGACATTTGGCTCCAATAGCCTGAAAATTTTTTTGGGTCAAAATGACTCGATTTTGGTCTCCAAGTGTCTAAAAAGCCTTCCTTTTTTAGTCAAAATAACTGCATTTGGTCACCAAAGGTATGAAAAACAAATTTAGTCAAATTGACTGTATTTTTGTCTTTTAGAGCCTTAAAACGTGGGTTTTAGGCACGATTTTAGACATTTGGGCTCAAATGGCCTGAAAGATTTTTTTGGTCAAAATGACTCTATTTTGGTCTCCAAGTGTCTAAAAAGCCTTTTTTAGTCAAAATATCTGCATTTGGTCACCAAAGGTCTGATAAAAAAATTTGTCAAAATGACTGCATTTTTGTCTTTTAGAGCCTTAAAAAGCCGGTTTTAGACAAGATTTGTCCATAACTGGCCATTTGGGCTCCAATTGCCTGAAAAAAAAATTCGGTCAAAATGACTCTGTTTTGGTCTCCAAGTGTCTAAAAAGCCTTTTTTAGTCACAATAAATGCATTTGGTCACCAAAGATCTGAAAAAAACTAGTCAAAATTAATGTATTTTTGTCTTTTAGTGTCTTAACCGCCTTAGCGGTATCCCCGAGCGTGACTCGGGGTAGGAATTTTCTGCTATTAGCGGTATCCCCGAGTCACACTCGGGGTCAATGGGCAGAGCGTGCAGACAGCGCAGCAGAGCTTCTCTTACCTTATCCTGGCGATCCAGCGATGAGCTCTCATTGCTGTGACCACCAGCCGAGATCTCCGCCGCTCGTCTGTCGGTATGATGACTTCCTAGTTCCGTTCCCTGCAGCAGCAATGCTGCATGGGAGCGGAACTAGGGAGGGAAATTCAAAAAAAAAAAAACGTTGCACAAAACACATAACACATTTTATATTATATATATGCATATATATATATGCATATATATATGCATATTTATATATATGCATATATATATATATATATATATATGCATATATATATATATATATATGCATATATATATATATATATATATATGCATATATATATATATATATATATATGCATATATATATATATATATATAGATATATATGCATATATATCTATATATCTATATATATGCAAATATATATATATATATATATATATACATATATATATATGTATATATGTATATATGTATATATATATATGTATATATGTACATATATATATATACCTATATACACACACACATATATATATATATATATAAAATTATATTATTGATTCGATTATAATTCATGCGTTATATATATATATATATATATACACACACACATATATATATATCTATATACACACATATATATATGTATATGTATATATATATATATATATATATACACACATATATATATATGTATATGTATATATATATATATATATATATATACACACATATATATATAATATATAACGCATGAATTATAATCTAATCAAGAATATAATTTTATTATATATATTATATATTAAATAATAAAATAATATTATTGATTCGATTATAATTCACTTGTTTGTGTTTCAAATTTATCACATCGGGGATGTCTACTAGAGTCTTCTTTTGGTCAGGTTTAAGTCAGTAATTACTAAGAATTGTAGGCCTATAATACATAACGCCAAATTTCCATGAAAAGAATTGTACCGCTTTTGGAACAGAATTCCTGACAGAATCATACCGCCAGGGAGGTTAAAAAGCCAGTTTTAGACCAGATTTGTCTAAAACTGGCCATTTGGGCTCCAATGGCCTGAAAAAACTTTTTTGGTCAAAATGACTCTATTTTGGTCTCCAAGTGTCTAAAAAGCCTTTTTTGTCAAAATAACTGAATTTGGTCACCAAAGGTCTGAAAAATACTTTAGTCAAAATGACTGTATTTTTGTCTTTTAGAGCCTTAAAAAGGCGGTTTTAGACAAGATTTGTCTAAAACCGGCCATTTGGGCTCCAATGGCCTGAAATGAAATTTTCGGTCAAAATTACTCTGTTTTGGTCTCCAAGTGTCTAAAAATCGTTTTTTAGTCAAAATAACTGCATTTGGTCACCAAAGGTCAGAAAATTTTTTTTGTCAAAATGACTATATTTTTGTCTTTTAGAGCCTTAAAAAGCCGGTTTTAGACAAGATTTTAGACATTTGGCTCCAATGGCCTGAAAAAAATGTTTTGGTCAAAAATACTCTATTTTGGTCTCCAAGTGTCTAAAAACCTTTTGTTAGTCAAAATAACGGCATTTGGTCACCAAAGGTCTGAAAAAAAAATTAGTCAAAATTACTGTATTTTTTGTCTTTTACAGCCCTAAAAAGCCGATTTTAGACAAGATTTGTTTAAAACCAGCAATTTGGGCTCCAATGGCCTGAAAAAAATGTTTTGGTCAAAATGACTCTATTTTGGTCTCCAAGTGTCTAAAGACCTTTTGTTAGTCAAAATAACGGCATTTGGTCACCAAAGGTCTGAAACACAATTTAGTCAAAATGACTGTATTTTTGTCTTTTAGAGCCTTAAAAAGCCAGTTTAAGACAAGATTTGTCTAAAACCGGCCATTTGGGCTCCAATGGCCTGAAAATTATTTTTTAGTTAAAATGACTCTATTTCGGTCTCCAAGTGTATAAAAAGCCTTTTTAAGTCAAAATAACTGCATTTGGTCACCAAAGTTCTGAAAAAAATTAAGTCCAAATGACTATATTTTTTTCTTTTAGAGCCTTAAAAAGCCGGTTTTAGACAAGATTTTAGACATTTGGCTCCAATAGCCTGAAAATTTTTTTGGGTCAAAATGACTCGATTTTGGTCTCCAAGTGTCTAAAAAGCCTTCCTTTTTTAGTCAAAATAACTGCATTTGGTCACCAAAGGTATGAAAAACAAATTTAGTCAAATTGACTGTATTTTTGTCTTTTAGAGCCTTAAAACGTGGGTTTTAGGCACGATTTTAGACATTTGGGCTCAAATGGCCTGAAAGATTTTTTTGGTCAAAATGACTCTATTTTGGTCTCCAAGTGTCTAAAAAGCCTTTTTTAGTCAAAATATCTGCATTTGGTCACCAAAGGTCTGATAAAAAAATTTGTCAAAATGACTGCATTTTTGTCTTTTAGAGCCTTAAAAAGCCGGTTTTAGACAAGATTTGTCCATAACTGGCCATTTGGGCTCCAATTGCCTGAAAAAAAAATTCGGTCAAAATGACTCTGTTTTGGTCTCCAAGTGTCTAAAAAGCCTTTTTTAGTCACAATAAATGCATTTGGTCACCAAAGATCTGAAAAAAACTAGTCAAAATTAATGTATTTTTGTCTTTTAGTGTCTTAACCGCCTTAGCGGTATCCCCGAGCGTGACTCGGGGTAGGAATTTTCTGCTATTAGCGGTATCCCCGAGTCACACTCGGGGTCAATGGGCAGAGCGTGCAGACAGCGCAGCAGAGCTTCTCTTACCTTATCCTGGCGATCCAGCGATGAGCTCTCATTGCTGTGACCACCAGCCGAGATCTCCGCCGCTCGTCTGTCGGTATGATGACTTCCTAGTTCCGTTCCCTGCAGCAGCAATGCTGCATGGGAGCGGAACTAGGGAGGGAAATTCAAAAAAAAAAAAACGTTGCACAAAACACATAACACATTTTATATTATATATATGCATATATATATATGCATATATATATGCATATTTATATATATGCATATATATATATATATATATATATATATATGCATATATATATATATATATATGCATATATATATATATATATATATATATATATATGCATATATATATATATATATATATATGCATATATATATATATATATATATATATATATATATGCATATATATCTATATATCTATATATATGCAAATATATATATATATATATATATATATATATATACATATATATATATGTATATATGTATATATGTATATATATATATGTATATATGTACATATATATATATATACCTATATACACACACACATATATATATATATATATAAAATTATATTATTGATTCGATTATAATTCATGCGTTATATATATATATATATATACACACACACATATATATATATCTATATACACACATATATATATGTATATGTATATATATATATATATATATATACACACATATATATATATGTATATGTATATATATATATATATATATATATACACACATATATATATAATATATAACGCATGAATTATAATCTAATCAAGAATATAATTTTATTATATATATTATATATTAAATAATAAAATAATATTATTGATTCGATTATAATTCACTTGTTTGTGTTTCAAATTTATCACATCGGGGATGTCTACTAGAGTCTTCTTTTGGTCAGGTTTAAGTCAGTAATTACTAAGAATTGTAGGCCTATAATACATAACGCCAAATTTCCATGAAAAGAATTGTACCGCTTTTGGAACAGAATTCCTGACAGAATCATACCGCCAGGGAGGTTAAAAAGCCAGTTTTAGACCAGATTTGTCTAAAACTGGCCATTGGGGCTCCAATGGCCTGAAAAAACTTTTTTGGTCAAAATTACTCTGTTTTGGTCTCCAAGTGTCTAAAAATCGTTTTTTAGTCAAAATAACTGCATTTGGTCACCAAAGGTCAGAAATTTTTTTTTGTCAAAATGACTATATTTTTGACTTTTAGAGCCTTAAAAAGCCGGTTTTAGACAAGATTTTAGACATTTGGCTCCAATGGCCTGAAAAAAATGTTTTGGTCAAAAATACTCTATTTTGGTCTCCAAGTGTCTAAAAACCTTTTGTTAGTCAAAATAACGGCATTTGGTCACCAAAGGTCTGAAAAAAAAATTAGTCAAAATTACTGTATTTTTTGTCTTTTACAGCCCTAAAAAGCCGATTTTAGACAAGATTTGTTTAAAACCAGCAATTTGGGCTCCAATGGCCTGAAAAAAATGTTTTGGTCAAAATGACTCTATTTTGGTCTCCAAGTGTCTAAAGACCTTTTGTTAGTCAAAATAACGGCATTTGGTCACCAAAGGTCTGAAACACAATTTAGTCAAAATGACTGTATTTTTGTCTTTTAGAGCCTTAAAAAGCCAGTTTAAGACAAGATTTGTCTAAAACCGGCCATTTGGGCTCCAATGGCCTGAAAATTATTTTTTAGTTAAAATGACTCTATTTCGGTCTCCAAGTGTATAAAAAGCCTTTTTAAGTCAAAATAACTGCATTTGGTCACCAAAGGTCTGAAAAAAATTAAGTCCAAATGACTATATTTTTTTCTTTTAGAGCCTTAAAAAGCCGGTTTTAGACAAGATTTTAGACATTTGGCTCCAATAGCCTGAAAATTTTTTTGGGTCAAAATGACTCGATTTTGGTCTCCAAGTGTCTAAAAAGCCTTCCTTTTTTAGTCAAAATAACTGCATTTGGTCACCAAAGGTATGAAAAACAAATTTAGTCAAATTGACTGTATTTTTGTCTTTTAGAGCCTTAAAACGTGGGTTTTAGGCACGATTTTAGACATTTGGGCTCAAATGGCCTGAAAGATTTTTTTGGTCAAAATGACTCTATTTTGGTCTCCAAGTGTCTAAAAAGCCTTTTTTAGTCAAAATATCTGCATTTGGTCACCAAAGGTCTGATAAAAAAATTTGTCAAAATGACTGCATTTTTGTCTTTTAGAGCCTTAAAAAGCCGGTTTTAGACAAGATTTGTCTATAACTGGCCATTTGGGCTCCAATTGCCTGAAAAAAAAATTCGGTCAAAATGACTCTGTTTTGGTCTCCAAGTGTCTAAAAAGCCTTTTTTAGTCACAATAAATGCATTTGGTCACCAAAGATCTGAAAAAAACTAGTCAAAATTAATGTATTTTTGTCTTTTAGTGTCTTAACCGCCTTAGCGGTATCCCCGAGCGTGACTCGGGGTAGGAATTTTCTGCTATTAGCGGTATCCCCGAGTCACACTCGGGGTCAATGGGCAGAGCGTGCAGACAGCGCAGCGGAGCTTCTCTTACCTTATCCTGGCGATCCAGCGATGAGCTCTCATTGCTGTGACCACCAGCCGAGATCTCCGCCGCTCGTCTGTCGGTATGATGACTTCCTAGTTCCGTTCCCTGCAGCAGCAATGCTGCATGGGAGCGGTACTAGGGAGGGAAATTCAAAAAAAAAAAAAAAAAACGTTGCACAAAACACATAACACATTTTATATTATATATATGCATATATATATGCATATATATATGCATATATATATATATATATATGCATATATATATATATATATATATATGCATATATATCTATATATCTATATATATGCAAATATATATATATATATATATATATATATATATATATATATATACACATATATATATGTATATATGTATATATGTATATATATATATGTATATATGTACATATATATATATATACCTATATACACACACATATATATATATATATATATAAAATTATATTATTGATTCGATTATAATTCATGCGTTATATATATATATATATATATATATACACACACACATATATATATATCTATATACACACATATATATATGTATATGTATATATATATATATATATATATACACACATATATATATATGTATATGTGTATATATATATATATATATATACACACATATATATATAATATATAACGCATGAATTATAATCTAATCAATAATATAATTTTATTATATATATTATATATTAAATAATAAAATAATATTATTGATTCGATTATAATTCACTTGTTTGTGTTTCAAATTTATCACATCGGGGATGTCTACTAGAGTCTTCTTTTGGTCAGGTTTAAGTCAGTAATTACTAAGAATTGTAGGCCTATAATACATAACGCCAAATTTCCATGAAAAGAATTGTACCGCTTTTGGAACAGAATTCCTGACAGAATCATACCGCCAGGGAGGTTAAAAAGCCAGTTTTAGACCAGATTTGTCTAAAACTGGCCATTTGGGCTCCAATGGCCTGAAAAAACTTTTTTGGTCAAAATGACTCTATTTTGGTCTCCAAGTGTCTAAAAAGCCTTTTTTTGTCAAAATAACTGAATTTGGTCACCAAAGGTCTGAAAAATACTTTAGTCAAAATGACTGTATTTTTGTCTTTTAGAGCCTTAAAAAGGCGGTTTTAGACAAGATTTGTCTAAAACCGGCCATTTGGGCTCCAATGGCCTGAAATGAAATTTTCGGTCAAAATTACTCTGTTTTGGTCTCCAAGTGTCTAAAAATCGTTTTTTAGTCAAAATAACTGCATTTGGTCACCAAAGGTCAGAAAAATTTTTTTGTCAAAATGACTATATTTTTGTCTTTTAGAGCCTTAAAAAGCCGGTTTTAGACAAGATTTTAGACATTTGGCTCCAATGGCCTGAAAAAAATGTTTTGGTCAAAAATACTCTATTTTGGTCTCCAAGTGTCTAAAAACCTTTTGTTAGTCAAAATAACGGCATTTGGTCACCAAAGGTCTGAAAAAAAAATGAGTCAAAATTACTGTATTTTTTGTCTTTTACAGCCCTAAAAAGCCGATTTTAGACAAGATTTGTTTAAAACCAGCAATTTGGGCTCCAATGGCCTGAAAAAAATGTTTTGGTCAAAATGACTCTATTTTGGTCTCCAAGTGTCTAAAGACCTTTTGTTAGTCAAAATAATGGCATTTGGTCACCAAAGGTCTGAAACACAATTTAGTCAAAATGACTGTATTTTTGTCTTTTAGAGCCTTAAAAAGCCAGTTTAAGACAAGATTTGTCTAAAACCGGCCATTTGGGCTCCAATGGCCTGAAAATTATTTTTTAGTTAAAATGACTCTATTTCGGTCTCCAAGTGTATAAAAAGCCTTTTTAAGTCAAAATAACTGCATTTGGTCACCAAAGGTCTGAAAAAAATTAAGTCCAAATGACTATATTTTTTTCTTTTAGAGCCTTAAAAAGCCGGTTTTAGACAAGATTTTAGACATTTGGCTCCAATAGCCTGAAAATTTTTTTGGGTCAAAATGACTCGATTTTGGTCTCCAAGTGTCTAAAAAGCCTTCCTTTTTTAGTCAAAATAACTGCATTTGGTCACCAAAGGTATGAAAAACAAATTTAGTCAAATTGACTGCATTTTTGTCTTTTAGAGCCTTAAAACGTGGGTTTTAGGCACGATTTTAGACATTTGGGCTCAAATGGCCTGAAAGATTTTTTTGGTCAAAATGACTCTATTTTGGTCTCCAAGTGTCTAAAAAGCCTTTTTTAGTCAAAATATCTGCATTTGGTCACCAAAGGTCTGATAAAAAAATTTGTCAAAATTACTGCATTTTTGTCTTTTAGAGCCTTAAAAAGCCGGTTTTAGACAAGATTTGTCCATAACTGGCCATTTGGGCTCCAATTGCCTGAAAAAAAAATTCGGTCAAAATGACTCTGTTTTGGTCTCCAAGTGTCTAAAAAGCCTTTTTTAGTCACAATAAATGCATTTGGTCACCAAAGATCTGAAAAAAACTAGTCAAAATTAATGTATTTTTGTCTTTTAGTGTCTTAACCGCCTTAGCGGTATCCCCGAGCGTGACTCGGGGTAGGAATTTTCTGCTATTAGCGGTATCCCCGAGTCACACTCGGGGTCAATGGGCAGAGCGTGCAGACAGCGCAGCAGAGCTTCTCTTACCTTATCCTGGCGATCCAGCGATGAGCTCTCATTGCTGTGACCACCAGCCGAGATCTCCGCCGCTCGTCTGTCGGTATGATGACTTCCTAGTTCCGTTCCCTGCAGCAGCAATGCTGCATGGGAGCGGAACTAGGGAGGGAAATTCAAAAAAAAAAAAAAAAAAAACGTTGCACAAAACACATAACACATTTTATATTATATATATGCATATATATATATGCATATATATATGCATATTTATATATATGCATATATATATATATATATATATATATATATATATATGCATATATATATATATATGCATATATATATATATATATATATATATATGCATATATATCTATATATCTATATATATGCAAATATATATATATATATATATATACACACACACATATATATATATATCTATATACACACATATATATATGTATATGTATATATATATATATATATATATATATACACACATATATATATATGTATATGTATATATATATATATATATATACACACATATATATATAATATATAACGCATGAATTATAATCTAATCAATAATATAATTTTATTATATATATTATATATTAAATAATAAAATAATATTATTGATTCGATTATAATTCACTTGTTTGTGTTTCAAATTTATCACATCGGGGATGTCTACTAGAGTCTTCTTTTGGTCAGGTTTAAGTCAGTAATTACTAAGAATTGTAGGCCTATAATACATAACGCCAAATTTCCATGAAAAGAATTGTACCGCTTTTGGAACAGAATTCCTGACAGAATCATACCGCCAGGGAGGTTAAAAAGCCAGTTTTAGACCAGATTTGTCTAAAACTGGCCATTTGGGCTCCAATGGCCTGAAAAAACTTTTTTGGTCAAAATGACTCTATTTTGGTCTCCAAGTGTCTAAAAAGCCTTTTTTTGTCAAAATAACTGAATTTGGTCACCAAAGGTCTGAAAAATACTTTAGTCAAAATGACTATATTTTTGTCTTTTAGAGCCTTAAAAAGCCGGTTTTAGACAAGATTTTAGACATTTGGCTCCAATGGCCTGAAAAAAATGTTTTGGTCAAAAATACTCTATTTTGGTCTCCAAGTGTCTAAAAACCTTTTGTTAGTCAAAATAACGGCATTTGGTCACCAAAGGTCTGAAAAAAAAATTAGTCAAAATTACTGTATTTTTTGTCTTTTACAGCCCTAAAAAGCCGATTTTAGACAAGATTTGTTTAAAACCAGCAATTTGGGCTCCAATGGCCTGAAAAAAATGTTTTGGTCAAAATGACTCTATTTTGGTCTCCAAGTGTCTAAAGACCTTTTGTTAGTCAAAATAACGGCATTTGGTCACCAAAGGTCTGAAACACAATTTAGTCAAAATGACTGTATTTTTGTCTTTTAGAGCCTTAAAAAGCCAGTTTAAGACAAGATTTGTCTAAAACCGGCCATTTGGGCTCCAATGGCCTGAAAATTATTTTTTAGTTAAAATGACTCTATTTCGGTCTCCAAGTGTATAAAAAGCCTTTTTAAGTCAAAATAACTGCATTTGGTCACCAAAGGTCTGAAAAAAATTAAGTCCAAATGACTATATTTTTTTCTTTTAGAGCCTTAAAAAGCCGGTTTTAGACAAGATTTTAGACATTTGGCTCCAATAGCCTGAAAATTTTTTTGGGTCAAAATGACTCGATTTTGGTCTCCAAGTGTCTAAAAAGCCTTCCTTTTTTAGTCAAAATAACTGCATTTGGTCACCAAAGGTATGAAAAACAAATTTAGTCAAATTGACTGTATTTTTGTCTTTTAGAGCCTTAAAACGTGTGTTTTAGGCACGATTTTAGACATTTGGGCTCAAATGGCCTGAAAGATTTTTTTGGTCAAAATGACTCTATTTTGGTCTCCAAGTGTCTAAAAAGCCTTTTTTAGTCAAAATATCTGCATTTGGTCACCAAAGGTCTGATAAAAAAATTTGTCAAAATGACTGCATTTTTGTCTTTTAGAGCCTTAAAAAGCCGGTTTTAGACAAGATTTGTCCATAACTGGCCATTTGGGCTCCAATTGCCTGAAAAAAAAATTCGGTCAAAATGACTCTGTTTTGGTCTCCAAGTGTCTAAAAAGCCTTTTTTAGTCACAATAAATGCATTTGGTCACCAAAGATCTGAAAAAAACTAGTCAAAATTAATGTATTTTTGTCTTTTAGTGTCTTAACCGCCTTAGCGGTATCCCCGAGCGTGACTCGGGGTAGGAATTTTCTGCTATTAGCGGTATCCCCGAGTCACACTCGGGGTCAATGGGCAGAGCGTGCAGACAGCGCAGCAGAGCTTCTCTTACCTTATCCTGGCGATCCAGCGATGAGCTCTCATTGCTGTGACCACCAGCCGAGATCTCCGCCGCTCGTCTGTCGGTATGATGACTTCCTAGTTCCGTTCCCTGCAGCAGCAATGCTGCATGGGAGCGGAACTAGGGAGGGAAATTCAAAAAAAAAAAAACGTTGCACAAAACACATAACACATTTTATATTATATATATGCATATATATATATGCATATATATATGCATATTTATATATATGCATATATATATATATATATATATGCATATATATATATATATATATGCATATATATATATATATATATATATATATATATGCATATATATATATATATATATATATATATATATATATATATATATATATATGCATATATATCTATATATATGCAAATATATATATATATATATATATATATATACATATATATATATGTATATATGTATATATGTATATATATATATGTATATATGTACATATATATATATACCTATATACACACACACATATATATATATACATATAAAATTATATTATTGATTCGATTATAATTCATGCGTTATATATATATATATATATATACACACACACATATATATATATCTATATACACACATATATATATGTATATGTATATATATATATATATATATATACACACATATATATATATGTATATGTATATATATATATATATATATATATATATACACACATATATATATAATATATAACGCATGAATTATAATCTAATCAAGAATATAATTTTATTATATATATTATATATTAAATAATAAAATAATATTATTGATTCGATTATAATTCACTTGTTTGTGTTTCAAATTTATCACATCGGGGATGTCTACTAGAGTCTTCTTTTGGTCAGGTTTAAGTCAGTAATTACTAAGAATTGTAGGCCTATAATACATAACGCCAAATTTCCATGAAAAGAATTGTACCGCTTTTGGAACAGAATTCCTGACAGAATCATACCGCCAGGGAGGTTAAAAAGCCAGTTTTAGACCAGATTTGTCTAAAACTGGCCATTTGGGCTCCAATGGCCTGAAAAAACTTTTTTGGTCAAAATGACTCTATTTTGGTCTCCAAGTGTCTAAAAAGCCTTTTTTTGTCAAAATAACTGAATTTGGTCACCAAAGGTCTGAAAAATACTTTAGTCAAAATGACTATATTTTTGTCTTTTAGAGCCTTAAAAAGCCGGTTTTAGACAAGATTTTAGACATTTGGCTCCAATGGCCTGAAAAAAATGTTTTGGTCAAAAATACTCTATTTTGGTCTCCAAGTGTCTAAAAACCTTTTGTTAGTCAAAATAACGGCATTTGGTCACCAAAGGTCTGAAAAAAAAATTAGTCAAAATTACTGTATTTTTTGTCTTTTACAGCCCTAAAAAGCCGATTTTAGACAAGATTTGTTTAAAACCAGCAATTTGGGCTCCAATGGCCTGAAAAAAATGTTTTGGTCAAAATGACTCTATTTTGGTCTCCAAGTGTCTAAAGACCTTTTGTTAGTCAAAATAACGGCATTTGGTCACCAAAGGTCTGAAACACAATTTAGTCAAAATGACTGTATTTTTGTCTTTTAGAGCCTTAAAAAGCCAGTTTAAGACAAGATTTGTCTAAAACCGGCCATTTGGGCTCCAATGGCCTGAAAATTATTTTTTAGTTAAAATGACTCTATTTCGGTCTCCAAGTGTATAAAAAGCCTTTTTAAGTCAAAATAACTGCATTTGGTCACCAAAGGTCTGAAAAAAATTAAGTCCAAATGACTATATTTTTTTCTTTTAGAGCCTTAAAAAGCCGGTTTTAGACAAGATTTTAGACATTTGGCTCCAATAGCCTGAAAATTTTTTTGGGTCAAAATGACTCGATTTTGGTCTCCAAGTGTCTAAAAAGCCTTCCTTTTTTAGTCAAAATAACTGCATTTGGTCACCAAAGGTATGAAAAACAAATTTAGTCAAATTGACTGTATTTTTGTCTTTTAGAGCCTTAAAACGTGGGTTTTAGGCACGATTTTAGACATTTGGGCTCAAATGGCCTGAAAGATTTTTTTGGTCAAAATGACTCTATTTTGGTCTCCAAGTGTCTAAAAAGCCTTTTTTAGTCAAAATATCTGCATTTGGTCACCAAAGGTCTGATAAAAAAAATTGTCAAAATGACTGCATTTTTGTCTTTTAGAGCCTTAAAAAGCCGGTTTTAGACAAGATTTGTCTATAACTGGCCATTTGGGCTCCAATTGCCTGAAAAAAAAATTCGGTCAAAATGACTCTGTTTTGGTCTCCAAGTGTCTAAAAAGCCTTTTTTAGTCACAATAAATGCATTTGGTCACCAAAGATCTGAAAAAAACTAGTCAAAATTAATGTATTTTTGTCTTTTAGTGTCTTAACCGCCTTAGCGGTATCCCCGAGCGTGACTCGGGGTAGGAATTTTCTGCTATTAGCGGTATCCCCGAGTCACACTCGGGGTCAATGGGCAGAGCGTGCAGACAGCGCAGCGGAGCTTCTCTTACCTTATCCTGGCGATCCAGCGATGAGCTCTCATTGCTGTGACCACCAGCCGAGATCTCCGCCGCTCGTCTGTCGGTATGATGACTTCCTAGTTCCGTTCCCTGCAGCAGCAATGCTGCATGGGAGCGGTACTAGGGAGGGAAATTCAAAAAAAAAAAAAAAAAAACGTTGCACAAAACACATAACACATTTTATATTATATATATGCATATATATATGCATATATATATGCATATATATATATATATATGCATATATATATATATATATATATATATGCATATATATCTATATATCTATATATATGCAAATATATATATATATATATATATATATATATATATATATACACATATATATATGTATATATGTATATATGTATATATATATATGTATATATGTACATATATATATATATACCTATATACACACACATATATATATATATATATATAAAATTATATTATTGATTCGATTATAATTCATGCGTTATATATATATATATATATATATACACACACACATATATATATATCTATATACACACATATATATATGTATATGTATATATATATATATATATATATACACACATATATATATATGTATATGTGTATATATATATATATATATATATACACACATATATATATAATATATAACGCATGAATTATAATCTAATCAATAATATAATTTTATTATATATATTATATATTAAATAATAAAATAATATTATTGATTCGATTATAATTCACTTGTTTGTGTTTCAAATTTATCACATCGGGGATGTCTACTAGAGTCTTCTTTTGGTCAGGTTTAAGTCAGTAATTACTAAGAATTGTAGGCCTATAATACATAACGCCAAATTTCCATGAAAAGAATTGTACCGCTTTTGGAACAGAATTCCTGACAGAATCATACCGCCAGGGAGGTTAAAAAGCCAGTTTTAGACCAGATTTGTCTAAAACTGGCCATTTGGGCTCCAATGGCCTGAAAAAACTTTTTTGGTCAAAATGACTCTATTTTGGTCTCCAAGTGTCTAAAAAGCCTTTTTTTGTCAAAATAACTGAATTTGGTCACCAAAGGTCTGAAAAATACTTTAGTCAAAATGACTGTATTTTTGTCTTTTAGAGC
>NC_138779.1:162818676-162848676 GCF_965119305.1 Pelophylax lessonae
AAAATAATATTATTGATTCGATTATAATTCACTTGTTTGTGTTTCAAATTTATCACATCGGGGATGTCTACTAGAGTCTTCTTTTGGTCAGGTTTAAGTCAGTAATTACTAAGAATTGTAGGCCTATAATACATAACGCCAAATTTCCATGAAAAGAATTGTACCGCTTTTGGAACAGAATTCCTGACAGAATCATACCGCCAGGGAGGTTAAAAAGCCAGTTTTAGACCAGATTTGTCTAAAACTGGCCATTTGGGCTCCAATGGCCTGAAAAAACTTTTTTGGTCAAAATGACTCTATTTTGGTCTCCAAGTGTCTAAAAAGCCTTTTTTTGTCAAAATAACTGAATTTGGTCACCAAAGGTCTGAAAAATACTTTAGTCAAAATGACTATATTTTTGTCTTTTAGAGCCTTAAAAAGCCGGTTTTAGACAAGATTTTAGACATTTGGCTCCAATGGCCTGAAAAAAATGTTTTGGTCAAAAATACTCTATTTTGGTCTCCAAGTGTCTAAAAACCTTTTGTTAGTCAAAATAACGGCATTTGGTCACCAAAGGTCTGAAAAAAAAATTAGTCAAAATTACTGTATTTTTTGTCTTTTACAGCCCTAAAAAGCCGATTTTAGACAAGATTTGTTTAAAACCAGCAATTTGGGCTCCAATGGCCTGAAAAAAATGTTTTGGTCAAAATGACTCTATTTTGGTCTCCAAGTGTCTAAAGACCTTTTGTTAGTCAAAATAACGGCATTTGGTCACCAAAGGTCTGAAACACAATTTAGTCAAAATGACTGTATTTTTGTCTTTTAGAGCCTTAAAAAGCCAGTTTAAGACAAGATTTGTCTAAAACCGGCCATTTGGGCTCCAATGGCCTGAAAATTATTTTTTAGTTAAAATGACTCTATTTCGGTCTCCAAGTGTATAAAAAGCCTTTTTAAGTCAAAATAACTGCATTTGGTCACCAAAGGTCTGAAAAAAATTAAGTCCAAATGACTATATTTTTTTCTTTTAGAGCCTTAAAAAGCCGGTTTTAGACAAGATTTTAGACATTTGGCTCCAATAGCCTGAAAATTTTTTTGGGTCAAAATGACTCGATTTTGGTCTCCAAGTGTCTAAAAAGCCTTCCTTTTTTAGTCAAAATAACTGCATTTGGTCACCAAAGGTATGAAAAACAAATTTAGTCAAATTGACTGTATTTTTGTCTTTTAGAGCCTTAAAACGTGGGTTTTAGGCACGATTTTAGACATTTGGGCTCAAATGGCCTGAAAGATTTTTTTGGTCAAAATGACTCTATTTTGGTCTCCAAGTGTCTAAAAAGCCTTTTTTAGTCAAAATATCTGCATTTGGTCACCAAAGGTCTGATAAAAAATTTTGTCAAAATGACTGCATTTTTGTCTTTTAGAGCCTTAAAAAGCCGGTTTTAGACAAGATTTGTCTATAACTGGCCATTTGGGCTCCAATTGCCTGAAAAAAAAATTCGGTCAAAATGACTCTGTTTTGGTCTCCAAGTGTCTAAAAAGCCTTTTTTAGTCACAATAAATGCATTTGGTCACCAAAGATCTGAAAAAAACTAGTCAAAATTAATGTATTTTTGTCTTTTAGTGTCTTAACCGCCTTAGCGGTATCCCCGAGCGTGACTCGGGGTAGGAATTTTCTGCTATTAGCGGTATCCCCGAGTCACACTCGGGGTCAATGGGCAGAGCGTGCAGACAGCGCAGCGGAGCTTCTCTTACCTTATCCTGGCGATCCAGCGATGAGCTCTCATTGCTGTGACCACCAGCCGAGATCTCCGCCGCTCGTCTGTCGGTATGATGACTTCCTAGTTCCGTTCCCTGCAGCAGCAATGCTGCATGGGAGCGGAACTAGGGAGGGAAATTCAAAAAAAAAAAAAAAAACGTTGCACAAAACACATAACACATTTTATATTATATATATGCATATATATATATGCATATATATATGCATATTTATATATATGCATATATATATATATATATGCATATATATATATATATATATATATATGCATATATATATATATATATATATATATATATATATATATATATATATATATATATATACATATATATATGTATATATGTATATATGTATATATATATGTATATATGTACATATATATATATACCTATATACACACACACATATATATATATATATAAAATTATATTATTGATTCGATTATAATTCATGCGTTATATATATATATATATATATATATACACACACACATATATATATATCTATATACACACATATATATATGTATATGTATATATATATATATATATATATACACACATATATATATATGTATATGTATATATATATATATATATATACACACATATATATATAATATATAACGCATGAATTATAATCTAATCAAGAATATAATTTTATTATATATATTATATATTAAATAATAAAATAATATTATTGATTCGATTATAATTCACTTGTTTGTGTTTCAAATTTATCACATCGGGGATGTCTACTAGAGTCTTCTTTTGGTCAGGTTTAAGTCAGTAATTACTAAGAATTGTAGGCCTATAATACATAACGCCAAATTTCCATGAAAAGAATTGTACCGCTTTTGGAACAGAATTCCTGACAGAATCATACCGCCAGGGAGGTTAAAAAGCCAGTTTTAGACCAGATTTGTCTAAAACTGGCCATTTGGGCTCCAATGGCCTGAAAAAACTTTTTTGGTCAAAATGACTCTATTTTGGTCTCCAAGTGTCTAAAAAGCCTTTTTTTGTCAAAATAACTGAATTTGGTCACCAAAGGTCTGAAAAATACTTTAGTCAAAATGACTATATTTTTGTCTTTTAGAGCCTTAAAAAGCCGGTTTTAGACAAGATTTTAGACATTTGGCTCCAATGGCCTGAAAAAAATGTTTTGGTCAAAAATACTCTATTTTGGTCTCCAAGTGTCTAAAAACCTTTTGTTAGTCAAAATAACGGCATTTGGTCACCAAAGGTCTGAAAAAAAAATTAGTCAAAATTACTGTATTTTTTGTCTTTTACAGCCCTAAAAAGCCGATTTTAGACAAGATTTGTTTAAAACCAGCAATTTGGGCTCCAATGGCCTGAAAAAAATGTTTTGGTCAAAATGACTCTATTTTGGTCTCCAAGTGTCTAAAGACCTTTTGTTAGTCAAAATAACGGCATTTGGTCACCAAAGGTCTGAAACACAATTTAGTCAAAATGACTGTATTTTTGTCTTTTAGAGCCTTAAAAAGCCAGTTTAAGACAAGATTTGTCTAAAACCGGCCATTTGGGCTCCAATGGCCTGAAAATTATTTTTTAGTTAAAATGACTCTATTTCGGTCTCCAAGTGTATAAAAAGCCTTTTTAAGTCAAAATAACTGCATTTGGTCACCAAAGGTCTGAAAAAAATTAAGTCCAAATGACTATATTTTTTTCTTTTAGAGCCTTAAAAAGCCGGTTTTAGACAAGATTTTAGACATTTGGCTCCAATAGCCTGAAAATTTTTTTGGGTCAAAATGACTCGATTTTGGTCTCCAAGTGTCTAAAAAGCCTTCCTTTTTTAGTCAAAATAACTGCATTTGGTCACCAAAGGTATGAAAAACAAATTTAGTCAAATTGACTGTATTTTTGTCTTTTAGAGCCTTAAAACGTGGGTTTTAGGCACGATTTTAGACATTTGGGCTCAAATGGCCTGAAAGATTTTTTTGGTCAAAATGACTCTATTTTGGTCTCCAAGTGTCTAAAAAGCCTTTTTTAGTCAAAATATCTGCATTTGGTCACCAAAGGTCTGATAAAAAATTTTGTCAAAATGACTGCATTTTTGTCTTTTAGAGCCTTAAAAAGCCGGTTTTAGACAAGATTTGTCTATAACTGGCCATTTGGGCTCCAATTGCCTGAAAAAAAAATTCGGTCAAAATGACTCTGTTTTGGTCTCCAAGTGTCTAAAAAGCCTTTTTTAGTCACAATAAATGCATTTGGTCACCAAAGATCTGAAAAAAACTAGTCAAAATTAATGTATTTTTGTCTTTTAGTGTCTTAACCGCCTTAGCGGTATCCCCGAGCGTGACTCGGGGTAGGAATTTTCTGCTATTAGCGGTATCCCCGAGTCACACTCGGGGTCAATGGGCAGAGCGTGCAGACAGCGCAGCGGAGCTTCTCTTACCTTATCCTGGCGATCCAGCGATGAGCTCTCATTGCTGTGACCACCAGCCGAGATCTCCGCCGCTCGTCTGTCGGTATGATGACTTCCTAGTTCCGTTCCCTGCAGCAGCAATGCTGCATGGGAGCGGAACTAGGGAGGGAAATTCAAAAAAAAAAAAAAAAACGTTGCACAAAACACATAACACATTTTATATTATATATATGCATATATATATATGCATATATATATGCATATTTATATATATGCATATATATATATATATATGCATATATATATATATATATATATATATGCATATATATATATATATATATATATATATATATATATATATATATATATATATATATATATATATACATATATATATGTATATATGTATATATGTATATATATATGTATATATGTACATATATATATATACCTATATACACACACACATATATATATATATATAAAATTATATTATTGATTCGATTATAATTCATGCGTTATATATATATATATATATATATATACACACACACATATATATATATCTATATACACACATATATATATGTATATGTATATATATATATATATATATATACACACATATATATATATGTATATGTATATATATATATATATATATACACACATATATATATAATATATAACGCATGAATTATAATCTAATCAAGAATATAATTTTATTATATATATTATATATTAAATAATAAAATAATATTATTGATTCGATTATAATTCACTTGTTTGTGTTTCAAATTTATCACATCGGGGATGTCTACTAGAGTCTTCTTTTGGTCAGGTTTAAGTCAGTAATTACTAAGAATTGTAGGCCTATAATACATAACGCCAAATTTCCATGAAAAGAATTGTACCGCTTTTGGAACAGAATTCCTGACAGAATCATACCGCCAGGGAGGTTAAAAAGCCAGTTTTAGACCAGATTTGTCTAAAACTGGCCATTTGGGCTCCAATGGCCTGAAAAAACTTTTTTGGTCAAAATGACTCTATTTTGGTCTCCAAGTGTCTAAAAAGCCTTTTTTTGTCAAAATAACTGAATTTGGTCACCAAAGGTCTGAAAAATACTTTAGTCAAAATGACTATATTTTTGTCTTTTAGAGCCTTAAAAAGCCGGTTTTAGACAAGATTTTAGACATTTGGCTCCAATGGCCTGAAAAAAATGTTTTGGTCAAAAATACTCTATTTTGGTCTCCAAGTGTCTAAAAACCTTTTGTTAGTCAAAATAACGGCATTTGGTCACCAAAGGTCTGAAAAAAAAATTAGTCAAAATTACTGTATTTTTTGTCTTTTACAGCCCTAAAAAGCCGATTTTAGACAAGATTTGTTTAAAACCAGCAATTTGGGCTCCAATGGCCTGAAAAAAATGTTTTGGTCAAAATGACTCTATTTTGGTCTCCAAGTGTCTAAAGACCTTTTGTTAGTCAAAATAACGGCATTTGGTCACCAAAGGTCTGAAACACAATTTAGTCAAAATGACTGTATTTTTGTCTTTTAGAGCCTTAAAAAGCCAGTTTAAGACAAGATTTGTCTAAAACCGGCCATTTGGGCTCCAATGGCCTGAAAATTATTTTTTAGTTAAAATGACTCTATTTCGGTCTCCAAGTGTATAAAAAGCCTTTTTAAGTCAAAATAACTGCATTTGGTCACCAAAGGTCTGAAAAAAATTAAGTCCAAATGACTATATTTTTTTCTTTTAGAGCCTTAAAAAGCCGGTTTTAGACAAGATTTTAGACATTTGGCTCCAATAGCCTGAAAATTTTTTTGGGTCAAAATGACTCGATTTTGGTCTCCAAGTGTCTAAAAAGCCTTCCTTTTTTAGTCAAAATAACTGCATTTGGTCACCAAAGGTATGAAAAACAAATTTAGTCAAATTGACTGTATTTTTGTCTTTTAGAGCCTTAAAACGTGGGTTTTAGGCACGATTTTAGACATTTGGGCTCAAATGGCCTGAAAGATTTTTTTGGTCAAAATGACTCTATTTTGGTCTCCAAGTGTCTAAAAAGCCTTTTTTAGTCAAAATATCTGCATTTGGTCACCAAAGGTCTGATAAAAAATTTTGTCAAAATGACTGCATTTTTGTCTTTTAGAGCCTTAAAAAGCCGGTTTTAGACAAGATTTGTCTATAACTGGCCATTTGGGCTCCAATTGCCTGAAAAAAAAATTCGGTCAAAATGACTCTGTTTTGGTCTCCAAGTGTCTAAAAAGCCTTTTTTAGTCACAATAAATGCATTTGGTCACCAAAGATCTGAAAAAAACTAGTCAAAATTAATGTATTTTTGTCTTTTAGTGTCTTAACCGCCTTAGCGGTATCCCCGAGCGTGACTCGGGGTAGGAATTTTCTGCTATTAGCGGTATCCCCGAGTCACACTCGGGGTCAATGGGCAGAGCGTGCAGACAGCGCAGCGGAGCTTCTCTTACCTTATCCTGGCGATCCAGCGATGAGCTCTCATTGCTGTGACCACCAGCCGAGATCTCCGCCGCTCGTCTGTCGGTATGATGACTTCCTAGTTCCGTTCCCTGCAGCAGCAATGCTGCATGGGAGCGGAACTAGGGAGGGAAATTCAAAAAAAAAAAAAAAAACGTTGCACAAAACACATAACACATTTTATATTATATATATGCATATATATATATGCATATATATATGCATATTTATATATATGCATATATATATATATATGCATATATATATATATATATATATATATGCATATATATATATATATATATATATATATATATATATATATATATATACATATATATATGTATATATGTATATATGTATATATATATGTATATATGTACATATATATATATATACCTATATACACACACACATATATATATATATAAAATTATATTATTGATTCGATTATAATTCATGCGTTATATATATATATATATATATATATATACACACACACATATATATATATCTATATACACACATATATATATGTATATGTATATATATATATATATATATATACACACATATATATATATGTATATGTATATATATATATATATATATATATATATACACACATATATATATAATATATAACGCATGAATTATAATCTAATCAATAATATAATTTTATTATATATATTATATATTAAATAATAAAATAATATTATTGATTCGATTATAATTCACTTGTTTGTGTTTCAAATTTATCACATCGGGGATGTCTACTAGAGTCTTCTTTTGGTCAGGTTTAAGTCAGTAATTACTAAGAATTGTAGGCCTATAATACATAACGCCAAATTTCCATGAAAAGAATTGTACCGCTTTTGGAACAGAATTCCTGACAGAATCATACCGCCAGGGAGGTTAAAAAGCCAGTTTTAGACCAGATTTGTCTAAAACTGGCCATTTGGGCTCCAATGGCCTGAAAAAACTTTTTTGGTCAAAATGACTCTATTTTGGTCTCCAAGTGTCTAAAAAGCCTTTTTTTGTCAAAATAACTGAATTTGGTCACCAAAGGTCTGAAAAATACTTTAGTCAAAATGACTATATTTTTGTCTTTTAGAGCCTTAAAAAGCCGGTTTTAGACAAGATTTTAGACATTTGGCTCCAATGGCCTGAAAAAAATGTTTTGGTCAAAAATACTCTATTTTGGTCTCCAAGTGTCTAAAAACCTTTTGTTAGTCAAAATAACGGCATTTGGTCACCAAAGGTCTGAAAAAAAAATTAGTCAAAATTACTGTATTTTTTGTCTTTTACAGCCCTAAAAAGCCGATTTTAGACAAGATTTGTTTAAAACCAGCAATTTGGGCTCCAATGGCCTGAAAAAAATGTTTTGGTCAAAATGACTCTATTTTGGTCTCCAAGTGTCTAAAGACCTTTTGTTAGTCAAAATAACGGCATTTGGTCACCAAAGGTCTGAAACACAATTTAGTCAAAATGACTGTATTTTTGTCTTTTAGAGCCTTAAAAAGCCAGTTTAAGACAAGATTTGTCTAAAACCGGCCATTTGGGCTCCAATGGCCTGAAAATTATTTTTTAGTTAAAATGACTCTATTTCGGTCTCCAAGTGTATAAAAAGCCTTTTTAAGTCAAAATAACTGCATTTGGTCACCAAAGGTCTGAAAAAAATTAAGTCCAAATGACTATATTTTTTTCTTTTAGAGCCTTAAAAAGCCGGTTTTAGACAAGATTTTAGACATTTGGCTCCAATAGCCTGAAAATTTTTTTGGGTCAAAATGACTCGATTTTGGTCTCCAAGTGTCTAAAAAGCCTTCCTTTTTTAGTCAAAATAACTGCATTTGGTCACCAAAGGTATGAAAAACAAATTTAGTCAAATTGACTGTATTTTTGTCTTTTAGAGCCTTAAAACGTGGGTTTTAGGCACGATTTTAGACATTTGGGCTCAAATGGCCTGAAAGATTTTTTTGGTCAAAATGACTCTATTTTGGTCTCCAAGTGTCTAAAAAGCCTTTTTTAGTCAAAATATCTGCATTTGGTCACCAAAGGTCTGATAAAAAATTTTGTCAAAATGACTGCATTTTTGTCTTTTAGAGCCTTAAAAAGCCGGTTTTAGACAAGATTTGTCTATAACTGGCCATTTGGGCTCCAATTGCCTGAAAAAAAAATTCGGTCAAAATGACTCTGTTTTGGTCTCCAAGTGTCTAAAAAGCCTTTTTTAGTCACAATAAATGCATTTGGTCACCAAAGATTTGAAAAAAACTAGTCAAAATTAATGTATTTTTGTCTTTTAGTGTCTTAACCGCCTTAGCGGTATCCCCGAGCGTGACTCGGGGTAGGAATTTTCTGCTATTAGCGGTATCCCCGAGTCACACTCGGGGTCAATGGGCAGAGCGTGCAGACAGCGCAGCGGAGCTTCTCTTACCTTATCCTGGCGATCCAGCGATGAGCTCTCATTGCTGTGACCACCAGCCGAGATCTCCGCCGCTCGTCTGTCGGTATGATGACTTCCTAGTTCCGTTCCCTGCAGCAGCAATGCTGCATGGGAGCGGAACTAGGGAGGGAAATTCAAAAAAAAAAAAAAAAACGTTGCACAAAACACATAACACATTTTATATTATATATATGCATATATATATATGCATATATATATGCATATTTATATATATGCATATATATATATATATATGCATATATATATATATATATATATATATGCATATATATATATATATATATATATATATATATATATACATATATATATGTATATATGTATATATGTATATATATATGTATATATGTACATATATATATATACCTATATACACACACACATATATATATATATAAAATTATATTATTGATTCGATTATAATTCATGCGTTATATATATATATATATATATATATACACACACACATATATATATATCTATATACACACATATATATATGTATATGTATATATATATATATATATATATACACACATATATATATATGTATATGTATATATATATATATATATATATATATACACACATATATATATAATATATAACGCATGAATTATAATCTAATCAATAATATAATTTTATTATATATATTATATATTAAATAATAAAATAATATTATTGATTCGATTATAATTCACTTGTTTGTGTTTCAAATTTATCACATCGGGGATGTCTACTAGAGTCTTCTTTTGGTCAGGTTTAAGTCAGTAATTACTAAGAATTGTAGGCCTATAATACATAACGCCAAATTTCCATGAAAAGAATTGTACCGCTTTTGGAACAGAATTCCTGACAGAATCATACCGCCAGGGAGGTTAAAAAGCCAGTTTTAGACCAGATTTGTCTAAAACTGGCCATTTGGGCTCCAATGGCCTGAAAAAACTTTTTTGGTCAAAATGACTCTATTTTGGTCTCCAAGTGTCTAAAAAGCCTTTTTTTGTCAAAATAACTGAATTTGGTCACCAAAGGTCTGAAAAATACTTTAGTCAAAATGACTATATTTTTGTCTTTTAGAGCCTTAAAAAGCCGGTTTTAGACAAGATTTTAGACATTTGGCTCCAATGGCCTGAAAAAAATGTTTTGGTCAAAAATACTCTATTTTGGTCTCCAAGTGTCTAAAAACCTTTTGTTAGTCAAAATAACGGCATTTGGTCACCAAAGGTCTGAAAAAAAAATTAGTCAAAATTACTGTATTTTTTGTCTTTTACAGCCCTAAAAAGCCGATTTTAGACAAGATTTGTTTAAAACCAGCAATTTGGGCTCCAATGGCCTGAAAAAAATGTTTTGGTCAAAATGACTCTATTTTGGTCTCCAAGTGTCTAAAGACCTTTTGTTAGTCAAAATAACGGCATTTGGTCACCAAAGGTCTGAAACACAATTTAGTCAAAATGACTGTATTTTTGTCTTTTAGAGCCTTAAAAAGCCAGTTTAAGACAAGATTTGTCTAAAACCGGCCATTTGGGCTCCAATGGCCTGAAAATTATTTTTTAGTTAAAATGACTCTATTTCGGTCTCCAAGTGTATAAAAAGCCTTTTTAAGTCAAAATAACTGCATTTGGTCACCAAAGGTCTGAAAAAAATTAAGTCCAAATGACTATATTTTTTTCTTTTAGAGCCTTAAAAAGCCGGTTTTAGACAAGATTTTAGACATTTGGCTCCAATAGCCTGAAAATTTTTTTGGGTCAAAATGACTCGATTTTGGTCTCCAAGTGTCTAAAAAGCCTTCCTTTTTTAGTCAAAATAACTGCATTTGGTCACCAAAGGTATGAAAAACAAATTTAGTCAAATTGACTGTATTTTTGTCTTTTAGAGCCTTAAAACGTGGGTTTTAGGCACGATTTTAGACATTTGGGCTCAAATGGCCTGAAAGATTTTTTTGGTCAAAATGACTCTATTTTGGTCTCCAAGTGTCTAAAAAGCCTTTTTTAGTCAAAATATCTGCATTTGGTCACCAAAGGTCTGATAAAAAAATTTGTCAAAATGACTGCATTTTTGTCTTTTAGAGCCTTAAAAAGCCGGTTTTAGACAAGATTTGTCCATAACTGGCCATTTGGGCTCCAATTGCCTGAAAAAAAAATTCGGTCAAAATGACTCTGTTTTGGTCTCCAATAGTGTTGAGCGAACACGGACTGTATTATTCGTGTTCGTACCGAATAATTGGATTTTTTGTACCCGAACACGGACACGGACACTTTACTGTATGTTCGGGTAAAAATCCGTGTTCGGTCGTTTTATTTCCGGGTTTTGCATGCTTTGGCGCTCTTTTCATGGCGGGCTTTCAACAGCCAATCAACAATCGTTTAACTGGTGTGCCTTAAGCCATCCCAGCCATGCCTGCAAATGTCTCAGTAGCTGTGATTGGCCGTCTGAAGCATGTGACCAAGTCTTTATAAGTTCGAGGCAGCCGCAGCGGCGTCATTATGCTGCTTAGATTCAGGGACAGAGAGCACACATCAACGTGCTGGCTGCTGATTAGGGAAAGATAGGCAGGAAAAAACCATTTGTGTCCGGATAGAATTGAGGGACAGGTCGGAGTGTTTAGGCAGGGCGAGTTGTAGGCATTTTAGGGATAGAGTCTGCTGAATTATATAGGGTCAGTGTCTTCTACAAACTACAATCGATATTGCTGTGTGGGGGGTGGGGTGAATCTGCACTCAATCCTGATCTACGATCTCTTCTCAATCCTGTTAGGGACAGAGTCTGCTGAATTTTAGGGAAACTGTGTTCTACATCTACAATCGATATTGCTGTGTGGGGGGTGGGGTGAATCTGCACTCAATCCTGATCTACGATCTCTTCTCAATCCTGTTAGGGACAGAGTCTGCTGAATTTTAGGGAAACTGTGTTCTACAAACTACAATCGATATTGCTGTGTGGGGGGTGGGGTGAATCTGCACTCAATCTTGATCTACGATCTCTTCTCAATCCTGTTAGGGACAGAGTCTGCTGAATTTTAGGGAAACTGTGTTCTACAAACTACAATCGATATTGCTGTGTGGTGTGGGATTGGAGATAGGCAGGTGTCAGTGATCCACATCCATTTTTCTGTGTGTGAGCTGCAGTGAACACAATCTTTTTGGGCTGCAGTGAACACAATCTTTTTGGGCTGCAGTGAACACAATCTTTTTGGGCTGCAGTGAACACAATCTTTTTGGGCTGCAGTGAACACAATCTTTTTGGGCTGCAGTGAACACAATCTTTTTGGGGTGCAGTGAACAAAATCTTTTTGGGGTGCAGTGAACACAATCCTTTTTGGTGTGCAGTGAACACAATCTTTGTGGGGTGCAGTGAACAAAATCCTTTGTGGGGTGCAGTGAACACAATCTTTTTGGGGTGCAGTGAACAAAATCCTTTTTGGGGTGCAGTGAACAACATCCTTTTTGGGGTGCAGTGAACACAATCTTTTTGGGGTGCAGTGAACAAAATCCTTTGTGGGGTGCAGTGAACACAATCTTTTTGGGGTGCAGTGAACACAATCTTTTTGGGGTGGAGTGAACAACATCCTTTTTGGGGTGCAGTGAACAAAATCCTTTTTGGGGTGCAGTGAACAAAATCATTTTTGGGGTGCAGTGAACACAATCTTTTTGGGGTGCAGTGAACACAATCTTTGTGGGGTGCAGTGAACACAATCTTTTTGGGGTGGAGTGAACAACATCCTTTTTGGGGTGCAGTGAACAACATCCTTTTTGGGGTGCAGTGAACACAATCTTTTTGGGGTGCAGTGAACACAATCTTTGTGGGGTACAGTGAACAGAATCTTTGTGGGGTGCAGTGAACAAAATCTTTGGGGGGTACAGTGAACACAATCTTTGTGAGGTGCAGTGAACACAATCTTTGTGGGGTGCAGTGAACACAATCATTGTGGGGTGCAGTGAACTCAATCTTTGTGGGGTACAGTGAACACAATCTCATACTGAAGGTTTGAGGGTGCTGCCTGTTCCATACTCCCCCTACTCCTCATCTAGCCTTTTAGGGGTACAAACAATAGTAATTGGGGCCTAGTGTGGTTGTGTACGTGTGATATACATACACTTTTTTGGGATCATATTTTCTATTCCGCTATTTAATCAAAAACCTTTGGGGATCAGTTAAATTGGGGGATAGTCTGTGTTGGTACGTGTGAGAGAGATCCACCTTTCCAAGTTGTTGGGGTTCATCTCATACTTCTGAAGGTTTGAGGGTGCTGCCTGTTCCATACTCCCCCCTACTCCTAGCCTTTTAGGGGTACAAACAATAGTAATTGGGGCCTAGTGTGGTTGTGTACGTGTGATATACATACACTTTTTTGGGATCATATTTTCTATTCCGCTATTTAATCAAAAACCTCTGGGGATCAGTTAAATTGGGGGATAGTCTGTGTTGGTACGTGTGAGAGAGATCCACCTTTCCAAGTTGTTGGGGTTCATCTCATACTTCTGAAGGTTTGAGGGTGCTGCCTGTTCCATACTCCCCCTACTCCTAGCCTTTTAGGGGTACAAACAATAGTAATTGGGGCCTAGTGTGGTTGTGTACGTGTGATATACATACACTTTTTTGGGATCATATTTTCTATTCCGCTATTTAATCAAAAACCTCTGGGGATCAGTTAAATTGGGGGATAGTCTGTGTTGGTACGTGTGAGAGAGATCCACCTTTCCAAGTTGTTGGGGTTCATCTCATACTTCTGAAGGTTTGAGGGTGCTGCCTGTTCCATACTCCCCCTACTCCTAGCCTTTTAGGGGTACAAACAATAGTAATTGGGGCCTAGTGTGGTTGTGTACGTGTGATATACATACACTTTTTTGGGATCATATTTTCTATTCCGCTATTTAATCAAAAACCTCTGGGGATCAGTTAAATTGGGGGATAGTCTGTGTTGGTACGTGTGAGAGAGATCCACCTTTCCAAGTTGTTGGGGTTCATCTCATACTTCTGAAGGTTTGAGGGTGCTGCCTGTTCCATACTCCCCCTACTCCTAGCCTTTTAGGGGTACAAACAATAGTAATTGGGGCCTAGTGTGGTTGTGTACGTGTGATATACATACACTTTTTTGGGATCATATTTTCTATTCCGCTATTTAATCAAAAACCTTTGGGGATCAGTTAAATTGGGGGATAGTCTGTGTTGGTACGTGTGAGAGAGATCCACCTTTCCAAGTTGTTGGGGTTCATCTCATACTTCTGAAGGTTTGAGGGTGCTGCCTGTTCCATACTCCCCCTACTCCTAGCCTTTTAGGGGTACAAACAATAGTAATTGGGGCCTAGTGTGGTTGTGTACGTGTGATATACATACACTTTTTTGGGATCATATTTTCTATTCCGCTATTTAATCAAAAACCTCTGGGGATCAGTTAAATTGGGGGATAGTCTGTGTTGGTACGTGTGAGAGAGATCCACCTTTCCAAGTTGTTGGGGTTCATCTCATACTTCTGAAGGTTTGAGGGTGCTGCCTGTTCCATACTCCCCCTACTCCTAGCCTTTTAGGGGTACAAACAATAGTAATTGGGGCCTAGTGTGGTTGTGTACGTGTGATATACATACACTTTTTTGGGATCATATTTTCTATTCCGCTATTTAATCAAAAACCTTTGGGGATCAGTTAAATTGGGGGATAGTCTGTGTTGGTACGTGTGAGAGAGATCCACCTTTCCAAGTTGTTGGGGTTCATCTCATACTTCTGAAGGTTTGAGGGTGCTGCCTGTTCCATACTCCCCCTACTCCTAGCCTTTTAGGGGTACAAACAATAGTAATTGGGGCCTAGTGTGGTTGTGTACGTGTGATATACATACACTTTTTTGGGATCATATTTTATATTCCGCTATTTAATCAAAAACCTTTGGGGATCAGTTAAATTGGGGGATAGTCTGTGTTGGTACGTGTGAGAGAGATCCACCTTTCCAAGTTGTTGGGGTTCATCTCATACTTCTGAAGGTTTGAGGGTGCTGCCTGTTCCATACTCCCCCCTACTCCTAGCCTTTTAGGGGTACAAACAATAGTAATTGGGGCCTAGTGTGGTTGTGTACGTGTGATATACATACACTTTTTTGGGATCATATTTTCTATTCCGCTATTTAATCAAAAACCTCTGGGGATCAGTTAAATTGGGGGATAGTCTGTGTTGGTACGTGTGAGAGAGATCCACCTTTCCAAGTTGTTGGGGTTCATCTCATACTTCTGAAGGTTTGAGGGTGCTGCCTGTTCCATACTCCCCCTACTCCTAGCCTTTTAGGGGTACAAACAATAGTAATTGGGGCCTAGTGTGGTTGTGTACGTGTGATATACATACACTTTTTTGGGATCATATTTTCTATTCCGCTATTTAATCAAAAACCTCTGGGGATCAGTTAAATTGGGGGATAGTCTGTGTTGGTACGTGTGAGAGAGATCCACCTTTCCAAGTTGTTGGGGTTCATCTCATACTTCTGAAGGTTTGAGGGTGCTGCCTGTTCCATACTCCCCCTACTCCTAGCCTTTTAGGGGTACAAACAATAGTAATTGGGGCCTAGTGTGGTTGTGTACGTGTGATATACATACACTTTTTTGGGATCATATTTTCTATTCCGCTATTTAATCAAAAACCTCTGGGGATCAGTTAAATTGGGGGATAGTCTGTGTTGGTACGTGTGAGAGAGATCCACCTTTCCAAGTTGTTGGGGTTCATCTCATACTTCTGAAGGTTTGAGGGTGCTGCCTGTTCCATACTCCCCCTACTCCTAGCCTTTTAGGGGTACAAACAATAGTAATTGGGGCCTAGTGTGGTTGTGTACGTGTGATATACATACACTTTTTTGGGATCATATTTTCTATTCCGCTATTTAATCAAAAACCTTTGGGGATCAGTTAAATTGGGGGATAGTCTGTGTTGGTACGTGTGAGAGAGATCCACCTTTCCAAGTTGTTGGGGTTCATCTCATACTTCTGAAGGTTTGAGGGTGCTGCCTGTTCCATACTCCCCCTACTCCTAGCCTTTTAGGGGTACAAACAATAGTAATTGGGGCCTAGTGTGCTTCTGTACGTGTGAGATACATACACATTTTTTGATCATATTTCCTATTCCGCTATTCAATAAAAACCTTTGGGGATCAATTAAATTGCGGGATAGTCTGTGTCGGTACGTGTGAGATCCACCTTTCCAAGTTTTTGGGGTTCATCTCATACTTCTGAAGCTTTGAGGGTGCTGCCTGTTCCATACTCCTCCTCCTCCTCATCCATCCTTTTAGGTGTACAAACAATAGTAATTGGGGCCTAGTGTGCTTCTGTACGTGTGAGATACATACACATTTTTTGATCATATTTCCTATTCCGCTATTCAATAAAAACCTTTGGGGATCAATTAAATTGCGGAATAGTCTGTTTCGGTACGTGTGAGATCCACCTTTCCAAGTTTTTGGGGTTCATCTCATACTTCTGAAGCTTTGAGGGTGCTGCCTGTTCCATACTCCTCCTCCTCCTCATCCATCCTTTTAGGTGTACAAACAATAGTAATTGGGGCCTAGTGTGTTTCTGTACGTGTGAGATACATACACTTTTTTTGATCATATTTCCTATTCCGCTATTCAATAAAAACCTTTGGGGATCAATTGAATTGCGGGATAGTCTGTGTCGGTACGTGTGAGAGAGATCCACCTTTCCAAGTTGTTGGGGTTCATCTCATACTTCTGAAGGTTTGAGGGTGCTGCCTGTTCCATACCCCCCCTACTCCTCATCTAGCCTTTTAGGGGTACAAACAATAGTAATTGGGGCCTAGTGTGGTTGTGTACGTGCGAGATACATACACTTTTTTTGATCATATTTCCTATTCCGCTATTCAATAAAAACCTTTGAGGATCAATTGAATTGCGGGATAGTCTGTGTCGGTACGTGTGAGAGAGATCCACCTTTCCAAGTTGTTGGGGTTCATCTCATACTTCTGAAGGTTTGAGGGTGCTGCCTGTTCCATACTCCCCCTACTCCTCATCTAGCCTTTTAGGGGTACAAACAATAGTAATTGGGGCCTAGTGTGGTTGTGTACGTGTGATATACATACACTTTTTTTGGATCATATTTTCTATTCCGCTATTCAATAAAAACCTTTCTAGGGCAAGATCTTAAATTACAGAAATATGAGGAGACCGTCAAATAAGGGCCGTGGCCTGGGTCGTGGTGCTGCTGGTAGAGCTCCTGTTGCAAGGAGAGGACATGGTCGATCTGTGCCAGCTACACGCACAAGTGAAACACCTTCCTCAAGTGTGAGTAGGCGACAGAACCTGCATCAGTATTTGGTAGGGCATCAAACGCCCCTAGAAGTGATGAGGCCAGAACAAGTTGAGGCGATAGTAGATTGGTTTGCTGCTGACAGTGCCTCCAGTTCCTTCACATTGTCTCCCACCCAGTCTACTGCAGAAAGGTCAGAGTTGGCACCTGCAGCCAATGTCCAACCGTCTTTCACCTCACCCCCTTGCAAATCAGGCCAGCAGTCTGAGCCCCAAGCCATACAGCAGTCTCTTATTCTTTTTGAGGACTCTGTCAGCAGGGTTTCCCAGGGCCATCCACCTAGCCCTGCCCCAGAAGTGGAAGAGATTGAGTGCAGCGATGCCCAACCACTTATTCCTCAAGATGAGTACATGCAAGGATCATCGCAGCACGTCTCCGATGATGACGAAACGCAGGTGCCAACTGCTGCGGCGTTCAGCATTGTGGAGACCGACAAGGAGGGCAGGGGTGAAGACTGGGTGGAAGATGATGTGGAGGACGATGAGGTCCTCGACCCCACATGGAATGAACGTCATGCAGGTGAACTGAGTAGTTTGGAGGAAGAGGCGGTGGTCGCACAGAGCCACCAGCACAGCAGAAGAGGGAGCAGGGTGCAGAAGCGGAGCGGCCGTGCCCTAGACACTACGCCCGCTACTGCCCAACGCAGCAAGGGAACGAGCGCACCAAAGTCAGCTCAAAGGAGTTCTCTAGCGTGGAAGTTCTTTAGAAAATGTGCTGATGACAGGACACGAGTGGTTTGCACCCTGTGCAATCAGAGCTTGAAGCGAGGCATGAACCTTCTCAACCTGAGCACAACCTGCATGATCAGGCATCTAAGTGCAAAGCACGAGCTGCAGTGGAGTACACACCTTCAAAACCAAGAAACGTCTCTGGCTCATCCTGCTTCCTCTTCTGCTGCAGTCTCGGCCGCTCCAGCCACATCTGTAGTGATACCGGCACCTGCCACCCCGCAAACAGACGATCTGTCAGCAACACCACCACCTGGGTCACCAACAACCATCTCCACAATGTCCCGTGGAAGCGTTCAGCTTTCCATCTCCCAAACACTTGAGAGGAAGAGGAAGTACCCCCCTACCCACCCGCGATCCCTGGCCCTGAATGCCAGCATTTCAAAATTATTGGCCTTTGAAATGCTGTCATTCCGTCTGGTGGAGACGCACAGTTTTAAAAACCTTATGTCGGTGGCTGTCCCACAGTACGTCGTGCCCAGCCGCCACTACTTTTCCAGGCAAGCCATCCCTTCCCTGCACAACCAAGTGGGGGAAAAAATCAGGTGTGCACTGCGCAACGCCATCTGTGCCAAGGTCCACCTAACTACGGATACGTGGACCAGTAAGCACGGTCAGGGGCGTTATATCTCCCTAACGGCACACTGGGTAAATGCAGTGGCGGATGGGCCTGAGGCGGATAGCAATTTGGCGCATGTCCTTCCACCACCGAGGATTGCAGGGCGCTTCAGTTTGCCTCCTGTTCCTAACTCCTCCTACTCCGCTTCCTCATCCTCTACCGCCTCCTCATCCGGACAGCGTAACACCTTCACCACCAACTTCAGCACGGCCAGGGGTAAACGACAGCAGGCAGTTTTACAACTTGCCTGTTTGGGGGACAAACCACACACCGCGCAGGAGTTGTGGAGGAGCATGGAACAGCAGACAAATGAGTGGTTGCTGCCAGCGAGCCTCAAGCCCGGCCTGGTGGTGTGCGATAACGGGAGAAATCTCATAGCAGCTCTGGGCCTAGCCGGTTTGACGCACATCCCTTGCCTGGCGCATGTGCTGAATTTGGTGGTGCAGAGGTTCCTTAAAAACTACCCCGATATGTCAGAGCTGCTGCAGAAAGTGCGGGCCGTTTGTGCGCACTTTCGGCGTTCTCACCCTGCTGCTGCTCGCCTGGCAGCGCTGCAGCGTAACTTCGGCCTTCCCGCTCACCGCCTCATATGTGACGTGCCCACAAGGTGGAACTCCACCTTGCACATGCTGGAAAGACTGTGCGAGCAGCAGCAGGCCATAGTGGAGTTTCAGCTGCAGCACGCACGCGTGAGTCGCTCTGCGGAACAGCACCACTTCACCACCAATAACTGGGCCTCCATGCGAGACCTGTGTGCCTTGTTGCGCTGTTTTGAGTACTCCACCAACATGGCCAGTGGCAATGACGCCGTTCTCAGCTTAACTATCCCACTTCTATGCCTCCTTGAAAAAACAATTCGGGCGATGATGGAAGAGGATGTGGCACAGGATGAGGAGGAGGAGGAGGATGAAGAGGTAACATTTCCAAGGCTTTCAGGGCAGTCATTCGCAAGGGGCTCCGAGGGTGGGTTCCTGCACACGCAAACGCCAGGGACGCAATTGTCCAGCAGGGGCACAGTTCTGGAGGATGAGGAGGATGAGGAGGAGGAGGAGCTGGAGGAGGAGATGGAACCATGTTCACAGCAGGGTGGCACCCAGGCCAGCTCATGGCCATCACTGGTGCGTGGCTGGGGGGATACAGAGGACACGGACCATACACCTCCCACAGAGGACAGCCTTTCGTTGCCTCTGGGCAGCCTGGCACACATGAGCGATTACATGCTGCAGTGTCTCCACAACGACCGCCGAGTTGCCCACATTCTAACTTGTGCTGATTACTGGGTGGCCACGCTGCTGGATCCCCGTTACAAGGACAACGTACCGTCCTTAATTCACTCACTGGAGCGCGATCGCAAGATGCGCGAGTACAAGCGCACGCTGGTAGACGCCATGCTGCTGGCATTCCCATCTGACAGCGGGGCCACAGTGGAAGCACAAGGCAGAGGAGGAGGAGGAGGTCGCCAACGCAACCAGGGCACCGCCAGCACCTCAGAAGGCAGGGTTAGCATGGCCGAAATGTGGAAAAGCTTTGTCAGCACGCCACAACAAACAGCAGCACCAGCAGCTCAGATGGAACGTCTTAGCAGGAGGCAGCATTTTACCAACATGGTGGAGCAGTATGTGTGCACACGCCTACATGTAGTGAATGACGGGTCTGCCCCCTTCAACTTCTGGGTCTCCAAATTGGGCACATGGCCTGAGCTTGCCCTTTACGCCTTGGAGGTGCTGGCGTGCCCTGCAGCCAGTGTATTATCTGAACGGGTATTTAGCACGGCTGGGGGCGTTATAACAGACAAGCGCAGCCGCCTGTCCAGAGACAATGTGGACAAGCTCACGTTCATTAAAATGAACCAGGCATGGATCCCACGGGACTTTTCCGTACCTTATGCAGAATAGCAATGGATACCGACCTTACCCACCCATTGTTCCATTTTTGCTCTTTCTCACTCTTTTGGGGTGTACCCTCATTTAAAATTTGTGAAAAGAAGCAGTGTTGGCTACCTCGTCCTCCTCCTCAGGGCCAGATTAATGTAGGGTCTATTGGAGCTGCAGCTCCAGGCCCCTACCTTTTATATAGGCCCCGGGTTGGCCATATTCACTGTTACCGCTCTTCTGTCACTTGTAAACACAGAAGTCTGGCTTCTATGCTCGCTTCCCCAGGCAGCACCCTCAGAACCTCCCCACACAGCGTGAAGGCCGGACAAGGAGGGACAGTTGGCGATGCATGGATGTGTTTATGGGCTTCAGAGACAGCATCCCATGTTGAATTAGGCATGCATGGCTGCACCCTTCCTCCTCTGGGTGCATGGCAAGGCACGGCCCTAAGGCCCTTCAAAATCCTCAGCACCAAGCCCATGATGCTGTTAATCCGGCCCTGGTCCTCCTCCACCGCCGCTTCCACCTACACCGCCCATAGGTGTGCGCAGCCTATTGCATTAAGGTGTGCACCCCAAAGTTGAAATACACATGCATGTGTTTGCCAGCAGGGAGAGTAATGTATCGGGGCCATGTACCTGTAGGCAAGGAGAAATAGAGCAGAGCAGGTCCCAGGGAGATCTTTCCCATCTCCTCACTGGCAATGCTATGTGCCCTAGGTGATTAGGGTGTGCCCAGGCACACCCAGCACACCCTGTGCGCACGCCTATGTCACCGCCACATCCACCACCACCTCAACCTCCCTCCTACTCCATATGGGCCTCGTCCTTCAGAGATGAAGAAGAACATTGTTTTATTTTTCTGTTTTTTTTTGTTGTTTTAAGTTATTTCCCTATCCACATTTGTTTGCAGAGCACTTGCCATGCTCTTAATTACGTTTTGCTGCCATTTGCAGCACTCTAGCCCTTTCCTTTGGTGTTTTAGAGCCATTTTAGTGCCTTAAAGTTCGGGTCCCCATTGACTTCAATGGGGTTCGGTGTCCGGGAAAAGTTCGGTAAAAGTCCGGGACACGGACCCGGACTTTTTTTTAAAGTTCGGCCGAACCCGTCGAACACGGACATCTAGGTGTCCGCTCAACCCTAGTCTCCAAGTGTCTAAAAAGCCTTTTTTAGTCACAATAAATGCATTTGGTCACCAAAGATCTGAAAAAAACTAGTCAAAATTAATGTATTTTTGTCTTTTAGTGTCTTAACCGCCTTAGCGGTATCCCCGAGCGTGACTCGGGGTAGGAATTTTCTGCTATTAGCGGTATCCCCGAGTCACACTCGGGGTCAATGGGCAGAGCGTGCAGACAGCGCAGCAGAGCTTCTCTTACCTTATCCTGGCGATCCAGCGATGAGCTCTCATTGCTGTGACCACCAGCCGAGATCTCCGCCGCTCGTCTGTCGGTATGATGACTTCCTAGTTCCGTTCCCTGCAGCAGCAATGCTGCATGGGAGCGGAACTAGGGAGGGAAATTCAAAAAAAAAAAAACGTTGCACAAAACACATAACACATTTTATATTATATATATGCATATATATAGATATATAGATATATATGCATATATATATATATATATATATATATATATATATATGCATATATATATATATATATATATATATATATATATATGCATATATATATATATATATATATATATATATATATATATATATATATATATGCATATATATATATATATATATATATATGCATATATATATATATATATATATATATATATATATATATGCATATATATATATATATATATATATATATATATATGCATATATATCTATATATCTATATATATGCAAATATATATATATATATATACATATATATATGTATATATGTATATATGTATATATATATATGTATATATGTACATATATATATATACCTATATACACACACATATATATATATATATATATATAAAATTATATTATTGATTCGATTATAATTCATGCGTTATATATATATATATATATATACACACACACATATATATATATCTATATACACACATATATATATGTATATGTATATATATATATATATATATATACACACATATATATATATGTATATGTATATATATATATATATATATATACACACATATATATATAATATATAACGCATGAATTATAATCTAATCAAGAATATAATTTTATTATATATATTATATATTAAATAATAAAATAATATTATTGATTCGATTATAATTCACTTGTTTGTGTTTCAAATTTATCACATCGGGGATGTCTACTAGAGTCTTCTTTTGGTCAGGTTTAAGTCAGTAATTACTAAGAATTGTAGGCCTATAATACATAACGCCAAATTTCCATGAAAAGAATTGTACCGCTTTTGGAACAGAATTCCTGACAGAATCATACCGCCAGGGAGGTTAAAAAGCCAGTTTTAGACCAGATTTGTCTAAAACTGGCCATTTGGGCTCCAATGGCCTGAAAAAACTTTTTTGGTCAAAATGACTCTATTTTGGTCTCCAAGTGTCTAAAAAGCCTTTTTTTGTCAAAATAACTGAATTTGGTCACCAAAGGTCTGAAAAATACTTTAGTCAAAATGACTATATTTTTGTCTTTTAGAGCCTTAAAAAGCCGGTTTTAGACAAGATTTTAGACATTTGGCTCCAATGGCCTGAAAAAAATGTTTTGGTCAAAAATACTCTATTTTGGTCTCCAAGTGTCTAAAAACCTTTTGTTAGTCAAAATAACGGCATTTGGTCACCAAAGGTCTGAAAAAAAAATTAGTCAAAATTACTGTATTTTTTGTCTTTTACAGCCCTAAAAAGCCGATTTTAGACAAGATTTGTTTAAAACCAGCAATTTGGGCTCCAATGGCCTGAAAAAAATGTTTTGGTCAAAATGACTCTATTTTGGTCTCCAAGTGTCTAAAGACCTTTTGTTAGTCAAAATAACGGCATTTGGTCACCAAAGGTCTGAAACACAATTTAGTCAAAATGACTGTATTTTTGTCTTTTAGAGCCTTAAAAAGCCAGTTTAAGACAAGATTTGTCTAAAACCGGCCATTTGGGCTCCAATGGCCTGAAAATTATTTTTTAGTTAAAATGACTCTATTTCGGTCTCCAAGTGTATAAAAAGCCTTTTTAAGTCAAAATAACTGCATTTGGTCACCAAAGGTCTGAAAAAAATTAAGTCCAAATGACTATATTTTTTTCTTTTAGAGCCTTAAAAAGCCGGTTTTAGACAAGATTTTGGACATTTGGCTCCAATAGCCTGAAAATTTTTTTGGGTCAAAATGACTCGATTTTGGTCTCCAAGTGTCTAAAAAGCCTTCCTTTTTTAGTCAAAATAACTGCATTTGGTCACCAAAGGTATGAAAAACAAATTTAGTCAAATTGACTGTATTTTTGTCTTTTAGAGCCTTAAAACGTGGGTTTTAGGCACGATTTTAGACATTTGGGCTCAAATGGCCTGAAAGATTTTTTTGGTCAAAATGACTCTATTTTGGTCTCCAAGTGTCTAAAAAGACTTTTTTAGTCAAAATATCTGCATTTGGTCACCAAAGGTCTGATAAAAAATTTTGTCAAAATGACTGCATTTTTGTCTTTTAGAGCCTTAAAAAGCCGGTTTTAGACAAGATTTGTCTATAACTGGCCATTTGGGCTCCAATTGCCTGAAAAAAAAATTCGGTCAAAATGACTCTGTTTTGGTCTCCAAGTGTCTAAAAAGCCTTTTTTAGTCACAATAAATGCATTTGGTCACCAAAGATCTGAAAAAAACTAGTCAAAATTAATGTATTTTTGTCTTTTAGTGTCTTAACCGCCTTAGCGGTATCCCCGAGCGTGACTCGGGGTAGGAATTTTCTGCTATTAGCGGTATCCCCGAGTCACACTCGGGGTCAATGGGCAGAGCGTGCAGACAGCGCAGCGGAGCTTCTCTTACCTTATCCTGGCGATCCAGCGATGAGCTCTCATTGCTGTGACCACCAGCCGAGATCTCCGCCGCTCGTCTGTCGGTATGATGACTTCCTAGTTCCGTTCCCTGCAGCAGCAATGCTGCATGGGAGCGGAACTAGGGAGGGAAATTCAAAAAAAAAAAAAAAAAACGTTGCACAAAACACATAACACATTTTATATTATATATATGCATATATATATATGCATATATATATGCATATTTATATATATGCATATATATATATATATGCATATATATATATATATATATATGCATATATATATATATATATATATATATATATATATATATATATATATATATATATATACATATATATATGTATATATGTATATATGTATATATATATGTATATATGTACATATATATATATACCTATATACACACACACATATATATATATATAAAATTATATTATTGATTCGATTATAATTCATGCGTTATATATATATATATATATATATATATACACACACACATATATATATATCTATATACACACATATATATATGTATATGTATATATATATATATATATATATATATACACACATATATATATATGTATATGTATATATATATATATATATATATATATATACACACATATATATATAATATATAACGCATGAATTATAATCTAATCAATAATATAATTTTATTATATATATTATATATTAAATAATAAAATAATATTATTGATTCGATTATAATTCACTTGTTTGTGTTTCAAATTTATCACATCGGGGATGTCTACTAGAGTCTTCTTTTGGTCAGGTTTAAGTCAGTAATTACTAAGAATTGTAGGCCTATAATACATAACGCCAAATTTCCATGAAAAGAATTGTACCGCTTTTGGAACAGAATTCCTGACAGAATCATACCGCCAGGGAGGTTAAAAAGCCAGTTTTAGACCAGATTTGTCTAAAACTGGCCATTTGGGCTCCAATGGCCTGAAAAAACTTTTTTGGTCAAAATGACTCTATTTTGGTCTCCAAGTGTCTAAAAAGCCTTTTTTTGTCAAAATAACTGAATTTGGTCACCAAAGGTCTGAAAAATACTTTAGTCAAAATGACTATATTTTTGTCTTTTAGAGCCTTAAAAAGCCGGTTTTAGACAAGATTTTAGACATTTGGCTCCAATGGCCTGAAAAAAATGTTTTGGTCAAAAATACTCTATTTTGGTCTCCAAGTGTCTAAAAACCTTTTGTTAGTCAAAATAACGGCATTTGGTCACCAAAGGTCTGAAAAAAAAATTAGTCAAAATTACTGTATTTTTTGTCTTTTACAGCCCTAAAAAGCCGATTTTAGACAAGATTTGTTTAAAACCAGCAATTTGGGCTCCAATGGCCTGAAAAAAATGTTTTGGTCAAAATGACTCTATTTTGGTCTCCAAGTGTCTAAAGACCTTTTGTTAGTCAAAATAACGGCATTTGGTCACCAAAGGTCTGAAACACAATTTAGTCAAAATGACTGTATTTTTGTCTTTTAGAGCCTTAAAAAGCCAGTTTAAGACAAGATTTGTCTAAAACCGGCCATTTGGGCTCCAATGGCCTGAAAATTATTTTTTAGTTAAAATGACTCTATTTCGGTCTCCAAGTGTATAAAAAGCCTTTTTAAGTCAAAATAACTGCATTTGGTCACCAAAGGTCTGAAAAAAATTAAGTCCAAATGACTATATTTTTTTCTTTTAGAGCCTTAAAAAGCCGGTTTTAGACAAGATTTTAGACATTTGGCTCCAATAGCCTGAAAATTTTTTTGGGTCAAAATGACTCGATTTTGGTCTCCAAGTGTCTAAAAAGCCTTCCTTTTTTAGTCAAAATAACTGCATTTGGTCACCAAAGGTATGAAAAACAAATTTAGTCAAATTGACTGTATTTTTGTCTTTTAGAGCCTTAAAACGTGGGTTTTAGGCACGATTTTAGACATTTGGGCTCAAATGGCCTGAAAGATTTTTTTGGTCAAAATGACTCTATTTTGGTCTCCAAGTGTCTAAAAAGCCTTTTTTAGTCAAAATATCTGCATTTGGTCACCAAAGGTCTGATAAAAAAATTTGTCAAAATTACTGCATTTTTGTCTTTTAGAGCCTTAAAAAGCCGGTTTTAGACAAGATTTGTCTATAACTGGCCATTTGGGCTCCAATTGCCTGAAAAAAAAAATTCGGTCAAAATGACTCTGTTTTGGTCTCCAAGTGTCTAAAAAGCCTTTTTTAGTCACAATAAATGCATTTGGTCACCAAAGATCTGAAAAAAACTAGTCAAAATTAATGTATTTTTGTCTTTTAGTGTCTTAACCGCCTTAGCGGTATCCCCGAGCGTGACTCGGGGTAGGAATTTTCTGCTATTAGCGGTATCCCCGAGTCACACTCGGGGTCAATGGGCAGAGCGTGCAGACAGCGCAGCGGAGCTTCTCTTACCTTATCCTGGCGATCCAGCGATGAGCTCTCATTGCTGTGACCACCAGCCGAGATCTCGCCGCTCGTCTGTCGGTATGATGACTTCCTAGTTCCGTTCCCTGCAGCAGCAATGCTGCATGGGAGCGGAACTAGGGAGGGAAATTCAAAAAAAAAAAAAAAAACGTTGCACAAAACACATAACACATTTTATATTATATATATGCATATATATATATGCATATATATATGCATATTTATATATATGCATATATATATATATATGCATATATATATATATATATATATATATGCATATATATATATATATATATATATATATATATACATATATATATGTATATATGTATATATGTATATATATATGTATATATGTACATATATATATATACCTATATACACACACACATATATATATATATAAAATTATATTATTGATTCGATTATAATTCATGCGTTATATATATATATATATATATATATATACACACACACATATATATATATCTATATACACACATATATATATGTATATGTATATATATATATATATATATATATATACACACATATATATATATGTATATGTATATATATATATATATATATATACACACATATATATATAATATATAACGCATGAATTATAATCTAATCAATAATATAATTTTATTATATATATTATATATTAAATAATAAAATAATATTATTGATTCGATTATAATTCACTTGTTTGTGTTTCAAATTTATCACATCGGGGATGTCTACTAGAGTCTTCTTTTGGTCAGGTTTAAGTCAGTAATTACTAAGAATTGTAGGCCTATAATACATAACGCCAAATTTCCATGAAAAGAATTGTACCGCTTTTGGAACAGAATTCCTGACAGAATCATACCGCAAGGGAGGTTAAAAAGCCAGTTTTAGACCAGATTTGTCTAAAACTGGCCATTTGGGCTCCAATGGCCTGAAAAAACTTTTTTGGTCAAAATGACTCTATTTTGGTCTCCAAGTGTCTAAAAAGCCTTTTTTTGTCAAAATAACTGAATTTGGTCACCAAAGGTCTGAAAAATACTTTAGTCAAAATGACTATATTTTTGTCTTTTAGAGCCTTAAAAAGCCGGTTTTAGACAAGATTTTAGACATTTGGCTCCAATGGCCTGAAAAAAATGTTTTGGTCAAAAATACTCTATTTTGGTCTCCAAGTGTCTAAAAACCTTTTGTTAGTCAAAATAACGGCATTTGGTCACCAAAGGTCTGAAAAAAAAATTAGTCAAAATTACTGTATTTTTTGTCTTTTACAGCCCTAAAAAGCCGATTTTAGACAAGATTTGTTTAAAACCAGCAATTTGGGCTCCAATGGCCTGAAAAAAATGTTTTGGTCAAAATGACTCTATTTTGGTCTCCAAGTGTCTAAAGACCTTTTGTTAGTCAAAATAACGGCATTTGGTCACCAAAGGTCTGAAACACAATTTAGTCAAAATGACTGTATTTTTGTCTTTTAGAGCCTTAAAAAGCCAGTTTAAGACAAGATTTGTCTAAAACCGGCCATTTGGGCTCCAATGGCCTGAAAATTATTTTTTAGTTAAAATGACTCTATTTCGGTCTCCAAGTGTATAAAAAGCCTTTTTAAGTCAAAATAACTGCATTTGGTCACCAAAGGTCTGAAAAAAATTAAGTCTAAATGACTATATTTTTTTCTTTTAGAGCCTTAAAAAGCCGGTTTTAGACAAGATTTTAGACATTTGGCTCCAATAGCCTGAAAATTTTTTTGGGTCAAAATGACTCGATTTTGGTCTCCAAGTGTCTAAAAAGCCTTCCTTTTTTAGTCAAAATAACTGCATTTGGTCACCAAAGGTATGAAAAACAAATTTAGTCAAATTGACTGTATTTTTGTCTTTTAGAGCCTTAAAACGTGGGTTTTAGGCACGATTTTAGACATTTGGGCTCAAATGGCCTGAAAGATTTTTTTGGTCAAAATGACTCTATTTTGGTCTCCAAGTGTCTAAAAAGCCTTTTTTAGTCAAAATATCTGCATTTGGTCACCAAAGGTCTGATAAAAAATTTTGTCAAAATGACTGCATTTTTGTCTTTTAGAGCCTTAAAAAGCCGGTTTTAGACAAGATTTGTCTATAACTGGCCATTTGGGCTCCAATTGCCTGAAAAAAAAATTCGGTCAAAATGACTCTGTTTTGGTCTCCAAGTGTCTAAAAAGCCTTTTTTAGTCACAATAAATGCATTTGGTCACCAAAGATCTGAAAAAAACTAGTCAAAATTAATGTATTTTTGTCTTTTAGTGTCTTAACCGCCTTAGCGGTATCCCCGAGCGTGACTCGGGGTAGGAATTTTCTGCTATTAGCGGTATCCCCGAGTCACACTCGGGGTCAATGGGCAGAGCGTGCAGACAGCGCAGCGGAGCTTCTCTTACCTTATCCTGGCGATCCAGCGATGAGCTCTCATTGCTGTGACCACCAGCCGAGATCTCCGCCGCTCGTCTGTCGGTATGATGACTTCCTAGTTCCGTTCCCTGCAGCAGCAATGCTGCATGGGAGCGGAACTAGGGAGGGAAATTCAAAAAAAAAAAAAAAAACGTTGCACAAAACACATAACACATTTTATATTATATATATGCATATATATATATGCATATATATATGCATATTTATATATATGCATATATATATATATATATGCATATATATATATATATGCATATATATATATATATATATGCATATATATATATATATATATATATATATATATATACATATATATATATGTATATATGTATATATGTATATATATATGTATATATGTACATATATATATATACCTATATACACACACACATATATATATATATATATATATAAAATTATATTATTGATTCGATTATAATTCATGCGTTATATATATATATATATATATATATACACACACACATATATATATATCTATATACAC
>NC_138779.1:162861176-162863676 GCF_965119305.1 Pelophylax lessonae
CGTTCCCTGCAGCAGCAATGCTGCATGGGAGCGGAACTAGGGAGGGAAATTCAAAAAAAAAAAAACGTTGCACAAAACACATAACACATTTTATATTATATATATGCATATATATATATGCATATATATATGCATATTTATATATATGCATATATATATATATATATATATATGCATATATATATATATATATATGCATATATATATATATATATATATATGCATATATATATATATATATATATATATATATATATATGCATATATATCTATATATCTATATATATGCAAATATATATATATATATATATATATATACATATATATATATGTATATATGTATATATGTATATATATATATGTATATATGTACATATATATATATACCTATATACACACACACATATATATATATATATATAAAATTATATTATTGATTTGATTATAATTCATGCGTTATATATATATATATATATATACACACACACATATATATATATCTATATACACACATATATATATGTATATGTATATATATATATATATATATATATACACACATATATATATATGTATATGTATATATATATATATATATATATATACACACATATATATATAATATATAACGCATGAATTATAATCTAATCAAGAATATAATTTTATTATATATATTATATATTAAATAATAAAATAATATTATTGATTCGATTATAATTCACTTGTTTGTGTTTCAAATTTATCACATCGGGGATGTCTACTAGAGTCTTCTTTTGGTCAGGTTTAAGTCAGTAATTACTAAGAATTGTAGGCCTATAATACATAACGCCAAATTTCCATGAAAAGAATTGTACCGCTTTTGGAACAGAATTCCTGACAGAATCATACCGCCAGGGAGGTTAAAAAGCCAGTTTTAGACCAGATTTGTCTAAAACTGGCCATTTGGGCTCCAATGGCCTGAAAAAACTTTTTTGGTCAAAATGACTCTATTTTGGTCTCCAAGTGTCTAAAAAGCCTTTTTTGTCAAAATAACTGAATTTGGTCACCAAAGGTCTGAAAAATACTTTAGTCAAAATGACTGTATTTTTGTCTTTTAGAGCCTTAAAAAGGCGGTTTTAGACAAGATTTGTCTAAAACCGGCCATTTGGGCTCCAATGGCCTGAAATGAAATTTTCGGTCAAAATTACTCTGTTTTGGTCTCCAAGTGTCTAAAAATCGTTTTTTAGTCAAAATAACTGCATTTGGTCACCAAAGGTCAGAAAAATTTTTTTGTCAAAATGACTATATTTTTGTCTTTTAGAGCCTTAAAAAGCCGGTTTTAGACAAGATTTTAGACATTTGGCTCCAATGGCCTGAAAAAAATGTTTTGGTCAAAAATACTCTATTTTGGTCTCCAAGTGTCTAAAAACCTTTTGTTAGTCAAAATAACGGCATTTGGTCACCAAAGGTCTGAAAAAAAAATTAGTCAAAATTACTGTATTTTTTGTCTTTTACAGCCCTAAAAAGCCGATTTTAGACAAGATTTGTTTAAAACCAGCAATTTGGGCTCCAATGGCCTGAAAAAAATGTTTTGGTCAAAATGACTCTATTTTGGTCTCCAAGTGTCTAAAGACCTTTTGTTAGTCAAAATAATGGCATTTGGTCACCAAAGGTCTGAAACACAATTTAGTCAAAATGACTGTATTTTTGTCTTTTAGAGCCTTAAAAAGCCAGTTTAAGACAAGATTTGTCTAAAACCGGCCATTTGGGCTCCAATGGCCTGAAAATTATTTTTTAGTTAAAATGACTCTATTTCGGTCTCCAAGTGTATAAAAAGCCTTTTTAAGTCAAAATAACTGCATTTGGTCACCAAAGGTCTGAAAAAAATTAAGTCCAAATGACTATATTTTTTTCTTTTAGAGCCTTAAAAAGCCGGTTTTAGACAAGATTTTAGACATTTGGCTCCAATAGCCTGAAAATTTTTTTGGGTCAAAATGACTCGATTTTGGTCTCCAAGTGTCTAAAAAGCCTTCCTTTTTTAGTCAAAATAACTGCATTTGGTCACCAAAGGTATGAAAAACAAATTTAGTCAAATTGACTGTATTTTTGTCTTTTAGAGCCTTAAAACGTGGGTTTTAGGCACGATTTTAGACATTTGGGCTCAAATGGCCTGAAAGATTTTTTTGGTCAAAATGACTCTATTTTGGTCTCCAAGTGTCTAAAAAGCCTTTTTTAGTCAAAATATCTGCATTTGGTCACCAAAGGTCTGATAAAAAATTTTGTCAAAATGACTGCATTTTTGTCTTTTAGAGCCTTAAAAAGCCGGTTTTAGACAAGATTTGTCTATAACTGGCCATTTGGGCTCCAATTGCCTGAAAAAAAAATTCGGTCAAAATGACTCTGTTTTGGTCTCCAAGTGTCTAAAAAGCCTTTTTTAGTCACAATAAATGCATTTGGTCACCAAAGATCTGAAAAAAACTAGTCAAAATTAATGTATTTTTGTCTTTTAGTGTCTTAACCG
>NC_138779.1:162871176-162873676 GCF_965119305.1 Pelophylax lessonae
AAGATTTTTTTGGTCAAAATGACTCTATTTTGGTCTCCAAGTGTCTAAAAAGCCTTTTTTAGTCAAAATATCTGCATTTGGTCACCAAAGGTCTGATAAAAAAATTTGTCAAAATGACTGCATTTTTGTCTTTTAGAGCCTTAAAAAGCCGGTTTTAGACAAGATTTGTCCATAACTGGCCATTTGGGCTCCAATTGCCTGAAAAAAAAATTCGGTCAAAATGACTCTGTTTTGGTCTCCAAGTGTCTAAAAAGCCTTTTTTAGTCACAATAAATGCATTTGGTCACCAAAGATCTGAAAAAAACTAGTCAAAATTAATGTATTTTTGTCTTTTAGTGTCTTAACCGCCTTAGCGGTATCCCCGAGCGTGACTCGGGGTAGGAATTTTCTGCTATTAGCGGTATCCCCGAGTCACACTCGGGGTCAATGGGCAGAGCGTGCAGACAGCGCAGCAGAGCTTCTCTTACCTTATCCTGGCGATCCAGCGATGAGCTCTCATTGCTGTGACCACCAGCCGAGATCTCCGCCGCTCGTCTGTCGGTATGATGACTTCCTAGTTCCGTTCCCTGCAGCAGCAATGCTGCATGGGAGCGGAACTAGGGAGGGAAATTCAAAAAAAAAAAAACGTTGCACAAAACACATAACACATTTTATATTATATATATGCATATATATATATGCATATATATATGCATATTTATATATATGCATATATATATATATATATATATATGCATATATATATATATATATATGCATATATATATATATATATATATATGCATATATATATATATATATATATATATATATATATATGCATATATATCTATATATCTATATATATGCAAATATATATATATATATATATATATATACATATATATATATGTATATATGTATATATATATATGTATATATGTACATATATATATATACCTATATACACACACACATATATATATATATATATAAAATTATATTATTGATTTGATTATAATTCATGCGTTATATATATATATATATATATACACACACACATATATATATATCTATATACACACATATATATATGTATATGTATATATATATATATATATATATATACACACATATATATATATGTATATGTATATATATATATATATATATATATACACACATATATATATAATATATAACGCATGAATTATAATCTAATCAAGAATATAATTTTATTATATATATTATATATTAAATAATAAAATAATATTATTGATTCGATTATAATTCACTTGTTTGTGTTTCAAATTTATCACATCGGGGATGTCTACTAGAGTCTTCTTTTGGTCAGGTTTAAGTCAGTAATTACTAAGAATTGTAGGCCTATAATACATAACGCCAAATTTCCATGAAAAGAATTGTACCGCTTTTGGAACAGAATTCCTGACAGAATCATACCGCCAGGGAGGTTAAAAAGCCAGTTTTAGACCAGATTTGTCTAAAACTGGCCATTTGGGCTCCAATGGCCTGAAAAAACTTTTTTGGTCAAAATGACTCTATTTTGGTCTCCAAGTGTCTAAAAAGCCTTTTTTGTCAAAATAACTGAATTTGGTCACCAAAGGTCTGAAAAATACTTTAGTCAAAATGACTGTATTTTTGTCTTTTAGAGCCTTAAAAAGGCGGTTTTAGACAAGATTTGTCTAAAACCGGCCATTTGGGCTCCAATGGCCTGAAATGAAATTTTCGGTCAAAATTACTCTGTTTTGGTCTCCAAGTGTCTAAAAATCGTTTTTTAGTCAAAATAACTGCATTTGGTCACCAAAGGTCAGAAAAATTTTTTTGTCAAAATGACTATATTTTTGTCTTTTAGAGCCTTAAAAAGCCGGTTTTAGACAAGATTTTAGACATTTGGCTCCAATGGCCTGAAAAAAATGTTTTGGTCAAAAATACTCTATTTTGGTCTCCAAGTGTCTAAAAACCTTTTGTTAGTCAAAATAACGGCATTTGGTCACCAAAGGTCTGAAAAAAAAATTAGTCAAAATTACTGTATTTTTTGTCTTTTACAGCCCTAAAAAGCCGATTTTAGACAAGATTTGTTTAAAACCAGCAATTTGGGCTCCAATGGCCTGAAAAAAATGTTTTGGTCAAAATGACTCTATTTTGGTCTCCAAGTGTCTAAAGACCTTTTGTTAGTCAAAATAATGGCATTTGGTCACCAAAGGTCTGAAACACAATTTAGTCAAAATGACTGTATTTTTGTCTTTTAGAGCCTTAAAAAGCCAGTTTAAGACAAGATTTGTCTAAAACCGGCCATTTGGGCTCCAATGGCCTGAAAATTATTTTTTAGTTAAAATGACTCTATTTCGGTCTCCAAGTGTATAAAAAGCCTTTTTAAGTCAAAATAACTGCATTTGGTCACCAAAGGTCTGAAAAAAATTAAGTCCAAATGACTATATTTTTTTCTTTTAGAGCCTTAAAAAGCCGGTTTTAGACAAGATTTTAGACATTTGGCTCCAAT
>NC_138779.1:162876176-162878676 GCF_965119305.1 Pelophylax lessonae
TGGCTCCAATAGCCTGAAAATTTTTTTGGGTCAAAATGACTCGATTTTGGTCTCCAAGTGTCTAAAAAGCCTTCCTTTTTTAGTCAAAATAACTGCATTTGGTCACCAAAGGTATGAAAAACAAATTTAGTCAAATTGACTGTATTTTTGTCTTTTAGAGCCTTAAAACGTGGGTTTTAGGCACGATTTTAGACATTTGGGCTCAAATGGCCTGAAAGATTTTTTTGGTCAAAATGACTCTATTTTGGTCTCCAAGTGTCTAAAAAGCCTTTTTTAGTCAAAATATCTGCATTTGGTCACCAAAGGTCTGATAAAAAAATTTGTCAAAATGACTGCATTTTTGTCTTTTAGAGCCTTAAAAAGCCGGTTTTAGACAAGATTTGTCCATAACTGGCCATTTGGGCTCCAATTGCCTGAAAAAAAAATTCGGTCAAAATGACTCTGTTTTGGTCTCCAAGTGTCTAAAAAGCCTTTTTTAGTCACAATAAATGCATTTGGTCACCAAAGATCTGAAAAAAACTAGTCAAAATTAATGTATTTTTGTCTTTTAGTGTCTTAACCGCCTTAGCGGTATCCCCGAGCGTGACTCGGGGTAGGAATTTTCTGCTATTAGCGGTATCCCCGAGTCACACTCGGGGTCAATGGGCAGAGCGTGCAGACAGCGCAGCAGAGCTTCTCTTACCTTATCCTGGCGATCCAGCGATGAGCTCTCATTGCTGTGACCACCAGCCGAGATCTCCGCCGCTCGTCTGTCGGTATGATGACTTCCTAGTTCCGTTCCCTGCAGCAGCAATGCTGCATGGGAGCGGAACTAGGGAGGGAAATTCAAAAAAAAAAAAACGTTGCACAAAACACATAACACATTTTATATTATATATATGCATATATATATATGCATATATATATGCATATTTATATATATGCATATATATATATATATATATATATGCATATATATATATATATATATGCATATATATATATATATATATATATATATATATGCATATATATATATATATATATATATGCATATATATATATATATATATATATGCATATATATCTATATATCTATATATATGCAAATATATATATATATATATATATATATACATATATATATATGTATATATGTATATATGTATATATATATATGTATATATGTACATATATATATATACCTATATACACACACACATATATATATATATATATAAAATTATATTATTGATTCGATTATAATTCATGCGTTATATATATATATATATATATACACACACACATATATATATATCTATATACACACATATATATATGTATATGTATATATATATATATATATATATATATATATATATATACACACATATATATATATGTATATGTATATATATATATATATATATATACACACATATATATATAATATATAACGCATGAATTATAATCTAATCAAGAATATAATTTTATTATATATATTATATATTAAATAATAAAATAATATTATTGATTCGATTATAATTCACTTGTTTGTGTTTCAAATTTATCACATCGGGGATGTCTACTAGAGTCTTCTTTTGGTCAGGTTTAAGTCAGTAATTACTAAGAATTGTAGGCCTATAATACATAACGCCAAATTTCCATGAAAAGAATTGTACCGCTTTTGGAACAGAATTCCTGACAGAATCATACCGCCAGGGAGGTTAAAAAGCCAGTTTTAGACCAGATTTGTCTAAAACTGGCCATTGGGGCTCCAATGGCCTGAAAAAACTTTTTTGGTCAAAATTACTCTGTTTTGGTCTCCAAGTGTCTAAAAATCGTTTTTTAGTCAAAATAACTGCATTTGGTCACCAAAGGTCAGAAATTTTTTTTTGTCAAAATGACTATATTTTTGACTTTTAGAGCCTTAAAAAGCCGGTTTTAGACAAGATTTTAGACATTTGGCTCCAATGGCCTGAAAAAAATGTTTTGGTCAAAAATACTCTATTTTGGTCTCCAAGTGTCTAAAAACCTTTTGTTAGTCAAAATAACGGCATTTGGTCACCAAAGGTCTGAAAAAAAAATTAGTCAAAATTACTGTATTTTTTGTCTTTTATAGCCCTAAAAAGCCGATTTTAGACAAGATTTGTTTAAAACCAGCAATTTGGGCTCCAATGGCCTGAAAAAAATGTTTTGGTCAAAATGACTCTATTTTGGTCTCCAAGTGTCTAAAGACCTTTTGTTAGTCAAAATAACGGCATTTGGTCACCAAAGGTCTGAAACACAATTTAGTCAAAATGACTGTATTTTTGTCTTTTAGAGCCTTAAAAAGCCAGTTTAAGACAAGATTTGTCTAAAACCGGCCATTTGGGCTCCAATGGCCTGAAAATTATTTTTTAGTTAAAATGACTCTATTTCGGTCTCCAAGTGTATAAAAAGCCTTTTTAAGTCAAAATAACTGCATTTGGTCACCAAAGGTCTGAAAAAAATTAAGTCCAAATGACTATATTTTTTTCTT
>NC_138779.1:162881176-162883676 GCF_965119305.1 Pelophylax lessonae
TTTTTTCTTTTAGAGCCTTAAAAAGCCGGTTTTAGACAAGATTTTAGACATTTGGCTCCAATAGCCTGAAAATTTTTTTGGGTCAAAATGACTCGATTTTGGTCTCCAAGTGTCTAAAAAGCCTTCCTTTTTTAGTCAAAATAACTGCATTTGGTCACCAAAGGTATGAAAAACAAATTTAGTCAAATTGACTGTATTTTTGTCTTTTAGAGCCTTAAAACGTGGGTTTTAGGCACGATTTTAGACATTTGGGCTCAAATGGCCTGAAAGATTTTTTTGGTCAAAATGACTCTATTTTGGTCTCCAAGTGTCTAAAAAGCCTTTTTTAGTCAAAATATCTGCATTTGGTCACCAAAGGTCTGATAAAAAAATTTGTCAAAATGACTGCATTTTTGTCTTTTAGAGCCTTAAAAAGCCGGTTTTAGACAAGATTTGTCCATAACTGGCCATTTGGGCTCCAATTGCCTGAAAAAAAAATTCGGTCAAAATGACTCTGTTTTGGTCTCCAAGTGTCTAAAAAGCCTTTTTTAGTCACAATAAATGCATTTGGTCACCAAAGATCTGAAAAAAACTAGTCAAAATTAATGTATTTTTGTCTTTTAGTGTCTTAACCGCCTTAGCGGTATCCCCGAGCGTGACTCGGGGTAGGAATTTTCTGCTATTAGCGGTATCCCCGAGTCACACTCGGGGTCAATGGGCAGAGCGTGCAGACAGCGCAGCAGAGCTTCTCTTACCTTATCCTGGCGATCCAGCGATGAGCTCTCATTGCTGTGACCACCAGCCGAGATCTCCGCCGCTCGTCTGTCGGTATGATGACTTCCTAGTTCCGTTCCCTGCAGCAGCAATGCTGCATGGGAGCGGAACTAGGGAGGGAAATTCAAAAAAAAAAAAACGTTGCACAAAACACATAACACATTTTATATTATATATATGCATATATATATATGCATATATATATGCATATTTATATATATGCATATATATATATATATATATATATGCATATATATATATATATATATGCATATATATATATATATATATATATATATATGCATATATATATATATATATATATATGCATATATATATATATATATATATATATGCATATATATCTATATATCTATATATATGCAAATATATATATATATATATATATATATACATATATATATATGTATATATGTATATATGTATATATATGTATATATGTACATATATATATATACCTATATACACACACACATATATATATATATATATAAAATTATATTATTGATTCGATTATAATTCATGCGTTATATATATATATATATATATACACACACACATATATATATATCTATATACACACATATATATATGTATATGTATATATATATATATATATATATATATATATATACACACATATATATATATGTATATGTATATATATATATATATATATATACACACATATATATATAATATATAACGCATGAATTATAATCTAATCAAGAATATAATTTTATTATATATATTATATATTAAATAATAAAATAATATTATTGATTCGATTATAATTCACTTGTTTGTGTTTCAAATTTATCACATCGGGGATGTCTACTAGAGTCTTCTTTTGGTCAGGTTTAAGTCAGTAATTACTAAGAATTGTAGGCCTATAATACATAACGCCAAATTTCCATGAAAAGAATTGTACCGCTTTTGGAACAGAATTCCTGACAGAATCATACCGCCAGGGAGGTTAAAAAGCCAGTTTTAGACCAGATTTGTCTAAAACTGGCCATTGGGGCTCCAATGGCCTGAAAAAACTTTTTTGGTCAAAATTACTCTGTTTTGGTCTCCAAGTGTCTAAAAATCGTTTTTTAGTCAAAATAACTGCATTTGGTCACCAAAGGTCAGAAATTTTTTTTTGTCAAAATGACTATATTTTTGACTTTTAGAGCCTTAAAAAGCCGGTTTTAGACAAGATTTTAGACATTTGGCTCCAATGGCCTGAAAAAAATGTTTTGGTCAAAAATACTCTATTTTGGTCTCCAAGTGTCTAAAAACCTTTTGTTAGTCAAAATAACGGCATTTGGTCACCAAAGGTCTGAAAAAAAAATTAGTCAAAATTACTGTATTTTTTGTCTTTTACAGCCCTAAAAAGCCGATTTTAGACAAGATTTGTTTAAAACCAGCAATTTGGGCTCCAATGGCCTGAAAAAAATGTTTTGGTCAAAATGACTCTATTTTGGTCTCCAAGTGTCTAAAGACCTTTTGTTAGTCAAAATAACGGCATTTGGTCACCAAAGGTCTGAAACACAATTTAGTCAAAATGACTGTATTTTTGTCTTTTAGAGCCTTAAAAAGCCAGTTTAAGACAAGATTTGTCTAAAACCGGCCATTTGGGCTCCAATGGCCTGAAAATTATTTTTTAGTTAAAATGACTCTATTTCGGTCTCCAAGTGTATAAAAAGCCTTTTTAAGTCAAAATAACTGCATTTGGTCACCA